>NC_142648.1:314224-620948 GCF_053813885.1 Theobroma cacao
ATGGCTTCTTAAATTGTTTGTTTAAGTCGTTTCTTATCTATAAGAGTAAGCTTTTGCACGATGCCATGTTCTATGGCCCCCATTACAGAGATGACTTCATTAGACTTAAGTTTGTCCTCAAGCACCTGATTTAATTAACTAAATTGCATAAGAGCTGCAACATAATCATGTAAAGGCCATAAATTATTGTTTAATTCCTTGATTAAATCACTGAAATTCTAATTATCATTGAGAAGGAATAGAATCTCTATGATGTCTACCTGATTTGTTTGTCCTTAATTAGCAAACACATGATTCCAACAGCAAATGATAATTCTTCATTAAAAAACAGAGAGTTGCTACATTCTCAATCATACAACTGAAAAAAGAAATGTAAAATGATTGTATTGCTTGAATATTCCCCCAAACCACTAATTACAATTGACAAGAATCCAGAAAACTGTGTGAAATCCCAGAAAAAAGAAGCAAAAATAAAAAGAAAAATTGATCACACCACTCTCAAGAACTTTATCCTAAGTTAACTGCACATTGAGACCTGAACCCCCAAAAACCAACTTCAACATCTCCTATGTTCACAGCTTGAATCAAAGCAAAAGCAAATGTATGCAGAAGCACTACAAACAAATAAAAAATGGAAGCAGTGCTTCACTACTCACAAAACATGCATTCATTGTTGATCCCCCTTTTTAGCAGAGTTCTTCGGCACCCACCACACCCTAATAGATTTGTCAAGGCCTCCGCTGTAAAGCAAGAAGCCACTACCAACATTACAGGGAGACGCCTGCAAACACTTGACTGGTCCCTCATGACCATTTATGACCCCAACTTTGCAAAGTTTACCATAAGCCTCTCGCTTCCAAATACCAATGCTTTTATCAGCTGAGCCACTGCACAAAAACTCTCCCATCAGGCACATGCACAGAACAGCCATATGGTGTGCTTTTGTCTCGCTCACCAATTTCCAACTGACAAAATCACCATTCCCTTGCCCTTCCCATCCCATAACAAACCCGTCTGAACCCCCTCCATACACCCACTTTCCATCCTCAGAAACAACAACTGAATTCAATGAAACATCCTTGTGACCCTCCAAAATCCCCTTCAACGAATGAGAGGTCTTCCCTTCTTTTCCCCAACTCCAAGCCTTAATCTTCCCATCTGCAGATGCTGAGTACACTATTCCCTTACAAGCTACCAAGCTATTGATAGCATCATCATGCGCCTTAATTGATTCCAAGCACTTCAAATCAGATATCCTCCACACCTTAAGGGTCTTATCCCATGAACCTGAATAAATCAATCCATCATAGACTGTCAGACAAGATATACTATCCGCGTGTTCAATCCATAAACGCTTATGATGCCGCCTAGTTCGGACATAATTGCTTTGCTTCATGAACTTCCCCAAATAGTCCTTTGTAGTAGGAAGTGTGTCGACAAGCTTAAACACATTCTCTGAGCTTCTTGACACCTTCCAAACTCGGATCCTACTATCTTGATGTGCCGTGAAAACCTTATTGCTAACAGTCACAAGCGCTTTCACCGAGCCATCACCTTGGCCAAACTTTGTGAACTGCCTCAAATCAGGCTGTTGCCACACTATAATGTCCTTGCCTTGTGATGCACTTAAGATGAATTCCCCGCATAAGGCCAAGCAAGAAACTGAACCAACATGCCCAGACAGCACTGCCAAAGATTTGTATGTTTGAGACCCGGAAAACGTTTTGGATGGAAATTCATATTTGGTGACATCTAGAAGCTCAAAACGATGTGATGCGGGTGGGCTATCATCAGCTTCACTGCTCGTGCTGCTAATGCTGCTACTACTTGCTGTAGCAGATGATAATAAGGGAGTTGACAAGACAGCTTCTTGCATGGGAGGAGCCATTGTAAGAAGAACCATTCCTGAATCGTATGCGCTCCTGTCTGAGAGAAAGAGATAGACGTTATGTATGTAAGAAGAGAGATTGAAACAGGGGAGCGGGGAGTAAAGAAAGGCACGGATTTCCTGTTAGAGAAAGAGAGAGATTCTGAATTAAGATAGAGGGTGAGGTGTAACGGCTACTTTGACAAATATAAGTTCACTCTCATGAAAAGTAGGTGCCAGAAAGGGTCCACCAGGAGCTTTTCTATTTATTATTTTAATGGAGGATTGAGCTGTTGGGCCTTTTCTATATGTTGTTGTCTGTTTGACTAATTACTATGTGACATGTATCAAGGTTTCCAGGTCTCATTTTGATGGGATCTTCTTTTTGTTCTTCCATTGTACATAAATTTCCTGTTATTTCCAGATCTAAGAAGCTGGACAAGGAGAAAAGCAAGTGAAAAAGTTAGTGAGGAATCTGCTTTGTTCCATTCAGTGCGTGATTTCATCCGCTTAGCTAAAAAAGAACTGTACAATTTACTATACAAAAGCCAAAAAAACAAATGATTTTGAGAGCTTCTCATTGCCAACATATTGGCTCATGGTCAGTATGCATTAGATCCTGGAAGACGACCAGGACAAGATAATGAGAATGCTAATTCAACCAAAGCAAGTGGCATTCCTCTTCAAAACCTGAGACAACTCAGACTTTAGCCAAATGCCAAAATCTTACATAAAGTACACTGCTAGATTTTTCTTTTTTAACTTTCTTTGAGATTTAGCTAAATTGCAATTCGATTGAGCAGACTAATCATCATGATTAGCGCACATGAAACACACCAGCTTTGAAAAGAAGATGAAAGGAAGGAGAATAGAGCTTTCAGTTTTTGTTCAGAAGACCCCCAACAAAGACTAATCAATCTAATGCCAAACTCATGTGTTTGAAATCTTAATTATTAAACTGGAATTGGTCGGCTACTATTCCTCACCTTTTTGAGAATATAATAACAAAACGTAAAAGTTAGACCAAGATCAAACATTTCATGGAAGATTCTGCTTCAGTGAAAGAAAAGTTACTAGAGAAGGAATAAAGCACAAAATCAAATAGAAATATGGGAATTTTTTAACTGGTTAACTGAACTTGCTTTCAATCTTACCAGGGACAGGGAGAGGGGGAAAAAAAAATAAAAAGATAAAACCCAAAACCATAAATTATACATGCTTTCCTGTCAAAACAAATGTCTGCTGGCAGATTCTACCTAATTTTGTATTTAAAGACAACTTTGGCATTGGCAGGTTGGGGAAACATTGCCAAGTAAAAGATTGTAAAATAGTAAACTAAATTTCCAGTTGAAAAACTAACGAGATGAAAGCATTACTTACAAGCGATACAAACTGCACCGGTCCTGTAGCATGTAGTGAATTACAAGTCTCAGCAATGCCAGACAAGGAAACAGCTTCTTCAATTTTTTTTTCTTCTGTGCTTTTTGTTCTTTATGATTCCAACTACCAAGACTTGCATATTCTAATCCTAATTACTTAATCACCAGATCAAAATGGCAGATGTTCAACATATAGTCACATTAGTCTGCTGTCAACTTTTCAATGTCTGAGTAAACAATGTGAAAGAATGGAAAAAAGGTTTCAAATCAATACTTGTCTAATCGTTTTCACTAGAATATATAAAGGTAGTTGTTGGGTTTGGCGTGATGGTTCAGAAATCAACTGGCTAGACATGAAAAACATTGGAGTAGGACTGAGAAGCAAAGCTCATTTTGACAGATTCAAAAGAAGTTTGGAACAAAGATTTTTTTTTTTATTTCAATTTTCTTGACCTGAAAAAATTTCCCAATATAATAATAATAATAATAATAATAATAATATAAACATTTATAACTCAAATTCGAACAGTAATGACAAAGTGTGATGCAGTTTAGGTTCGCACAGCACTTTCATACATTGTTACATAACTGGTGCGAACCTCACTAATAAACTAGAAAGACCAAAGTAAAGTGGAAGACAAACCCTTAAGTAACGCAACAACACAAGTTGTAAATTCCTATGTACAAAGATTTTGACCTGAAAGCAAAGGAAGTACTCTCGAACTAGATCTCCTCACTCATGTCAGTGACAGTGACGAATGGTGGATTGGTCGTGAACTGCATTTGGATTTGGGACCAGAAAAGGTTGTGAATTACTATTTTGTCTTACTATGTTACACAGGGTCATGTTCGTCTTTTCACATGCAATTTGAGAATTATGGAAACCAAGAAGGTGGCGCCATTTTGTGCTCACTTTCAAATCTCCTCACTCCTTTACTCTCTCTCTTTCTCTCACCCCAATCCCCAATTCGAAAACCCTAACAAAAAATCTCACATTTTCCCCTAAAAACTCCGAGTCTTGGCAATTGAACGAAAACCCAGAATTGTGATGGAGAAAAGTAGGCGGGTAATGTGCCCGGAGAATGAGGGACTAGCGAATTACTTGCTGCAGAAGAGGCAAGAACTAGCGGAGAAGCCCCAAGGGATAAAAGAAAACACAGACATGACTCTTTCAAAGGCTTACAACAACATTTGCAAGGCTCAGCATCCCATCAAGACACTCAAAGATCTCAATGACATCAAGTACGCTCTTTTCTTCTGTCAAATGGATATGATCAGCAGAATTATGGCAAAGTTGTTTACTTTTATTTCTTTATATTTGTATGGTTGAAGGACCTCTTTTCTTTCTCATTTGTCTTTTTCTTTTTTCTTGGAATAATATGGTTTATATTTGTGTACAGAGGTGTCGGGAAATGGATTCTGGTGCTTATGCGTAGCTATTTCGACAATGGTTCAGGAAGTTCAGAACCAGAAGACGTAACCACAAAGGGTACATGTAATTCTGGTGGTTTTTTTTTCTTTTTAAATTCTTTTTATGTGCTGGTCCACTTGAATTGTTCATTTCTCTTCCTGTTCAATTTTACTTTTTTTCTTGTTTAGGTAAGAAAACTAAAGGAAACAGACGTTATTTGCCACAAAAGAATTCTGTGGCATATGCATTGTTGATTACCCTATACAGGTATTTATATTTCTCTTTACATAAAATCGTTCTCTCATCTTTGTTTCTATATAGATTTGAAGTATCAGGTGAACGTGCCTTGTCATTAGGGAGACTGCAGATGGGAATGAATTTATGCATAAGCAGGATCTTATTGATGCAGCTGAAGCAAGTGGGCTTTCTCGAGCACCAATTGCGTAAGTTGATTCTATACATTTAATTGTGGATTTGCTTCTCATGAATTTTAATAGTTTTGGAGCTTGATTGGTGGTTTAAAAACTGGATTTATACATAGGCCAGACAAAGGGAAAGGAAGACCTAGCCAATTTGGAAGTTCTTCGAGGGACTGGTATAGTGGATGGAGCTGCATGTCAATACTGATAAAAAAGGGGTTTGTTGCGAAATCAAGTTGTCCAGCAAAGTAAGGATTTTATTTGGTTTCTGTTGTTCCTTTTGAATAATGCATGAGCCTTTTCCCTTTACATGTTTTTAAATGTATTGGGTTGGCTGCATGATTCGTTAGTGTTTTCTGGTGTTTTTGTATGAAATGCTAACTTCTGTTTTGCAGATACATGCTGACACCAGAAGGCAAGGAAGCGGCACGTGAATGTCTCATGAAATCTAAAATGGAAGATCCCTTAGAAAATTTGGTTAATGTGGAACGGTTTTCTCAACCAGAGATGCAGAATGCATGTATTGAGGAATTTGTTCATTCTGATTCAGTTAGGGAAGAGGCAAATGCAACAGCTGCTTTTCGGCAGAAAAAATCCATTGATGTTCCCCTTGATTCTCTTGAAAAGGTATCCGCCACCTGAAACGTTTGTAACTTTTGATTTAAATTTCATTTGATTTACAAAGTTAATTGTAGTTTCAGATTCAAGTGCGAGTCTCCTAAACCACAAGCAGTATTATCACTCATCTGTGGAATTTATGTTCACTTCTTGTACTCTTGAACTCTCTAGTGTTGACTTCTTTTGTTCTGTTCAGGTTTTGTTCTGACTTTTTGATATACTTTCTGTAGTGTACTCGCATGGGGTACTCTGAGGGGCAAGTACATTGTGCTTTTGCTGAAGTCTCTGAAACTTCCAAGAACAAGGAGATTTCTTCTCTTTGGCCTGCAGTCTTGTGTCGTCTTCGAGAAGATCAAGTCTATGGTTAGCTATTTTCTGTTTGATTGTTGAGAAATCATGTAGAGATGATCAATATAATCATTGAACATTATGGGACACGATTCTTATCTATAAATGCTCAGGGCAAGAAGATCGTGTGGGATTTCAAAGTACTCGGATGGATTTAACTGATGATGGTGGAGATGTGCCGAATGTGTTTACCTTGAGAGCTTGTTCTTCCTCTGTATGTTTGCTTTTGGTGAATGGCAATTCAATTATCTTGCATCTGTGTCTCAGATATAGTATGATGGGATAGAAAAATTTTACCTAGAAAAAGAACAGAAAATATGGCAGAGGAAAAAGAAAAATGTTTTTGATTAGACTTATGCATGTAATAGGTAGTTCTGGCTTATGATGTGCCAGAGCCTAATGATGATCATTTCCTGTAAAAGGCTATTAAAAAAGATCCTGCTCAAATTTGAACATTTCAGACTTTGTTGACATGCATGTGTTTTTGGGTCTTTATACTTAGCAAGTAGTATTAAAGGAAAAGAAAGATGAAAAAATATGCTACAAATAGCGAATGATTGCTTGTTCTCAAAATTTTCTTGTTCATTTATAGTTCTAGTTACTTTGTACCCTTTCTTCCCTACTTCTCTTTGTAACTTGCTTGATGTTTTAAAATTGTCTGTGCAGAGGCCAAGTTCAGAAGGTCTGGATGCAAATATCAATATTTTAAGTATTCCACCTCTGAGCTTCGGGGAGAGATTTGAGGATGTATATGAAGTAATCTTAATATTAGATGATCGAGAGCATTTTACTAGTCAAGGGTTAGTAACTTCATATCATTGCTTTTTCTTTTTAGATGTGCTCTTTCAAGTTTCCATTCCTGGGGAAGTGAGCAATGTTTATATGTCTTGCGATTTACAGTACACGCTCCAAGAAAATGATAGAGAAGATTTGCTCTGAATTCAAAATAAAAATAAATGTGAGCTTTTAATTCTTTTTCATATCCCTTGCTTTCATCTTAATTATTCAATAAATTGAGAGACTAGCTTAATCAGCTGACAGTTATTTGCATGCTATTTACATCATGTATTGATTTAAATTTTAACATCTTGATTGGCTTAAACTCCATTGTTTTCTCTTAGCAGCCAAATTTTTACATAAAATTTGTGGTTCACTGCAAGTTTTTATCATATCTTCATATTTTAGATTTTTAATAAGTTTGTGAATGTTAATATTTGATACTTTGGCAGTAGTGAAAAGGTATTAAAAAGTATTAACTGAATGTTGCATAGTACCTCCTCAAGGCAGTAATGATCCAGAAACTAAACCATCCTTAGGCCCCATTCGGTAACAGGTCCTACTGTGGTGGGGGTGCATTCTCGCTGCATTGGAGCCACATTTGGCCCCAAGCACCACTGGATTGAGGTCTGTTACTGAACAGACTATAGTGTCTTAAGGTAAAGTATCACATGAAAGAAGAAAATGAATCACCATAAGAGTCAAATTATTCCAAAAGCTGAAAGTATTGAAAAAGGCTTTTGAATCTAGCCCAAATTGCCATGAACCTCCAATTATGGTTTTGTGCCTTTTAGTAAGTGTATTTAAGAATGACGTCAGGCTCAGGCACGAGTTTCAGACATAGCTGTTCAACACAGGGATCTGGGTAAAGGCAAGAACTACATATATTAGTTCTGGTCTGATGTTTGTATGTAATTTTTTGCTGTGGTTAGTTATGACGCCTCCTTTTGATCAAGCCTGAGTATCTACTAGTGTTTGCAGTAAACTGTCTCTTGCAGTTGACAGATGAATTCTTGTTTCTTTACTAGTTTTATTACAAGACATATTAAATACAATTATTTATACACTGTTCTCAGGTTAGACGGTTGCCTATTGGAGATGGAATCTGGATAGCTCGACATAAACATCTTTTCAAAGAATATGTTCTAGACTTTATTGTTGAGAGGAAGAAAGTTGATGATTTACGCTTTTCAATACGGGATAATCGCTACAGGGATCAGAAACTAAGGCTTCTGGTATTGACTCTCAAATTCAATAATTCATGATTTTGGTTTCATAACTAATGGTGATGCTTGTTCCTTGAGTTGTACCAATTACAGAGTATTCTGTTGTTAAATTGCTTATTTGAAGTTACTCAAAAATTTTGAAGGCGTCTGCAGATTTTAATTGACCTAGCTTGATTTCAAGTTTGTTATATATGGCCTTAAGATGCATTATCAATATCACTAGAATGTTCATAAACCTAAATTTACCAAAAGTCTTTAGCCTTTGGAGATCCTTATTTTTCTTTTTCCTTGTTCTTTTCCTGTGTAGACTATAAGGTTTCTGATAAATTGTTTGACACTAGCCATTAATATATGTTGGTTTTTTTGGTAGGAATTTATCTTCAGTTTCTTCCTTATGGCAGCTCTTATGTAGCATTTTTATTTTTAAGCAAATTTCTTGTCATGTTGTTGTTTGAGCAACTTGAAGCATGTCGTCAACACTGTCTTCTCATCCAAATATTTAAACTTTTAAATTTTTTAACGGGATGCTAGTTACACTAACTTTTATGGGCTAAATTGAAGAAATTAGAGATGTGAATAGAAATTGGGGAGTTTAATTGATTTCTGATTCATCAAAATTTCTTTCCACCATTTCAACAAGGAGAATTTTAAATATTATGGGTGTTTGTGCTAATAATATTCGCAACAAACATACAGAATTTATTGATCCAGTTTCACTTTTTCTTGTCTAGACTAGATATGTGCTTTGTGTTTCAATTTCAAATGTAAATTTTTGTTTATGCTTACTTTTCAACTTAGGTCTAATCCATATCATGCCATCATGGGATTTCATTTTGCAAGAGATCTGGACTTAAGAAGCTGATATATCTTGTGGAAGGTGACCCAAATTCTTCAGAAGCTGCTGAAAGCATCAAAACTGCGTAAGAATTTTTTGGATATACTTTTAGGCTCACCTTTCTTTCTACCAGGTTGTATATCTTTTTTTCTTCACAAAGGAGCAATTTGTATAATTTGTTGTTGTACATTAACACTTTTATTCCTTGCAGTTTCTTTTTTCATCTTTATTAATTGTTATCTTTAAGGTTCAGGATTGTTACTTAATCCTACATCTAAAATCAATGATGAAACTGATCTTCTAGAATAGTGAAGGAAATCTCAACTCTCTCGCTCTCTTTCTGACTCTATTCTTACCTTATGCAGGTGCTTCACAACAGAGATTCTGGAGGGGTTTGATGTTCAGAGAACAAGTGGTTTACACGATACTTTGAGGAAGTATGCTTATCTCACTCGAGCAATAACTCAATATTACAAACTGCATCTGCCTGAGGACCAGTCTAGATGCACTGGGGTCTGTCCTTCATTTGATGAATTTATCCTAAGGTGCCAAGAGCTGGATAAAATGACAGTCAGTGATGTATTTGCCATTCAGCTTATGCAGGTACATCTATTATTTCATTAGGAAAAGGTTATTTGTTTAGTAATAATTTGTTTAGTAATAATACAGTAAGCTCATCTATTTGAACTTTCATTAATAGTGGCTCATCAATCCTAACCCACCATACCTCTGTGCCTATATCATGTACTGGAACTAGCATCATCTTCTCTAAAGATGGTTATATTTATTAGCAATAGATTTTGATAATCTGCTTGGGGATGTGTTCTTATCCTTTAATATTCTATTCTGTCTCTGTTGAGGGGTATCAACATTAAAGGCTTTGTTTTATCGGTCTGTGTGCTTGGGTTCATATGTAGGCACAATAATTATGTTGATGTATATACTCAAATACCCTTTTAAGTATAAAGATTGGCAGTTTTTTTTTAAGTGACTGACCTTGTTGTTAACATTTGGAATCATATAATTGTAGGTACCACAGGTGACAGAGGAGGTCGCCATAGCTGTTGTGGATTTGTACCCAACACTAGTATCTCTTGCCCATGCTTACTCTCTCCTTGTGAGTTCCTTTTTCCTTAGGTTGGAGCTAGGAACTTTGCATGAGAAAATCAATGGTTGATCACAACCTAGTCATCCAACTACATAAGAGTCCTCTAGTTAGTGGTTTAGAAATGAGAATTAAGAGAAAGGTTTTGGTGGGTCATAGATGTTAATTAATCATTTACTCTTGTAAAAAGTAGAAAATCCAAATAGGTGACAAGTTGTCCTAATTGCTAATCATTCTCTTCAAGTTGTATTAAGAAGAAAAAAGGTTTTGTATGGAAGTCCACAATGCCATGGCCTATACTGCTACCATGAAGCACTTTTTGTTCTAGCCTCTTAAAGTTATTATCTCTGGGGCATCTTTCATTTATGTTTATCTTTCAGTTTCACTGACTTTGGTCCATTATTTGTCTTTGGAAAGGAGGGTGATGTATGCGCACAAGAGGAGATGCTTAGGAAGCAGAGTAACAATGTGGTGACCTCAGCTGCTAGTAAGAACATTTTTCGGTTTGTTTGGGCTGATTGACAAAAGACAGATCTCTTGTAATCTAAACAAGAGTTGTCCACCACTAAAGCTTTCTGTGAATGTTGTTTTTTTGAAGTTCAATGTAAATAACATAAAAAAATAGCTCAAATGCATAAGAACTTTGTAAACATCCATAGCTCTGTAGCATTGTTGGTAAGGGGGTGCTAATTACCATGCATGAAGGTGACTAAATGAACTGATTTTCAGTTCTTATAGACAAAGGGGTTTGCACTATTTCCCGGTAGAAAAGATGAGAGCTAGCAGATGGAAAGACAGCGATATTAGTTTAAACTTGAACCAGAAATTCCCAGCTAATTCATGTTATCTAATTTTCTAACTATTTTGCTTTTTGGTGATGCGGAAGCTGTCCTGGACCTTTCTTGTATTTGAATTCACAAACTGCAAAAGGAGGTGAAGAAATGCCTGAATTAGCATAAATTTGTCTGATAATCTTTCTATATGTTTATCAGAATATACCCAGATGCCAACCTCTACCATTAGCTCATCCTTTGTTGCATGTGCTCTAACATAGCCAAATTCAGAAATCCTTGATAAACTCCAACCTGTTACCTGTTCATGAAGGATAAGCAGATAATTTAACTGTGAATAAAATTCCATTAAATTTTGACAGAAGATGTCTGTTTAGACTTACAAAGAGTGAGAATTTGTCCAGACTGAAGCCAGCCATTCCAACTACAGCTTGTACAGGTGCTTTGTAGTTACTATTATCATACGTGTCTATCCCATTTTCATCTTTCCTTGGCATCGCCAGGCATTGGGACTTATAAATGGAGCATGTTCTCTCATAATTATGAACATGGCCGAAAAGAGCCAGATCAACCTGGTTCATGGTAGCAAAACATCACTTATATAAGAGAAAAAAAAAGAATACCAAATTAATTGTCAAGTAATGAAGCTAGAAGGGGCTTTTACTTTGTTAGCTAGCAGGACTGGTTCTACAACATCTCGAAATTTATCATCGGTGCTTTTGACAAGAGAACTACTATACATTGGCCTGTGCCTGCATTTTGCAATCATTGCAGTTGATAACAGTCTTTGCCAATTATGGAGGAAGGCATTTTGTGGAAATATTTACATCCTTTAACTTACCCTGCGAAAATCAACCAAGGTGTTTTTGATCGATCAACTGAAGCCATGTCCTTCTTCATCCAATTGTACTTTAGAAAGTTTTGAAATATCAATTCAATAAATCAGTGTAATACCAAAACTTCACACTGAGGAAAAGGTAGGCTAAAACTTTTTTACCTGTTCAGAATTTTCTGTCCAGTCGTGTTCTGTCGAAATGACAGTGAAGTGAACACTACCTTGTTCTACGGCATACCATGGCTTATCCTTTGCTGCAGTTGGCATTGGGAAATAGGTCTCATAAGCAACTCCACATTCTCCTCCAGAGTCAGGACCTGGGTAATATGACCCTGAATCTGCATAGTCCCTGAAAGGTTGGAGGAAAACTGTTATGATGCATAGTAGCAGTTATTTCCATTCATCTTGATCTGAGATAATATTCCTTTTCTTATATATTGTTGCAAGCATCTCAGCCTGTGTAGATATTTTGGTTCTGATTTTAATCAATTAGTGGATAACTTGATCATTTGTTCGGGTGCTTATCTGCAATATTGAGTATGCAATCTTTTAGACACAGCTAGTAGGCAGGAAACTTACCTCTCATGATTTCCAATTGCTGTCATGTAAGAAACCTTGGAAGCCAAAGGGCTTAGAAGGTGAAGGAAGAACTCCCATTCAACTAGGAAGCCAGTTGCATAGCTTATGTCCCCAATGTGAAAAATGGAGTCTACGTTGCCATTTTTCAATTCTTCAACCATCGCTTTTACCACTGAGAGAGATCCTGGCTATATGTGCCACAATTAAGTAAACCTCAATCACTCCATATATATATATATATATATAATGATGGCACATATGTTTTGTACCATTCAAATTTATAGGCATGTGCCAATGGATTTTGTTCAGAGCACAAACCAGTGATATTACTTGACATTCAACTGAAATGTTGGAAATAGACAAGGATTGAACAAGCTAGTTTTTCAGAAATTGTTATGCTATCATGGTTAAGTTTAGGAAAGATTTAGAACTGTCCTATTTATCCACGTTCACGTTGAATTCTCCCTTACCTGTATGAAGTGCTCAGCAGAAGCATCAAGAGGAGCCTTTCCCATATCACCATACACAAGAAATTTAAGTTCATCTGACCCTCCAGCTGGTGGAGTCCGGAATTCAATTCTATCACTCCATCCAACCGCATCACTAGATCACATAATTCAAGACATTTTGTTCTCCAAATTAGCAATGGGATACATGTCTTTCATGGAACATAGAAGCAAAATAATAGCTATGCCACCACGACCATTAGCAGAGCTTGTAACAAGAATATTCAGTATCATAAGATCATGTTCCCGCCATACCTTCCATATTTGTAGTAGGAGGTGCTGGAAGGCTGAAGTCCTGTCATCACCGCCGTGTGAATGTAACCAGGATCATGCCACCCGAAATCCTTGGCAGGACTTGGTATCAAAATAGAACCTATCCAGTTTCACAACCAAAAGCTCAAATGTAAGTGAAAGAAAATGTTTGTAACATTGTCACAACATGATATGCTTGAACAGTTACAAATTCGGAACTCACTGCACATATCATCCTGCGAAAAGGTCGCAACCTGGGATGTCTGTGATTTTCCATTTCCATACTTCACTTGTTGAGGTTCCTTATCCCCACTGATCCATGTTAATCTCATCTGCAGATCCAGTGACAACAAAATGGCAAGCCGAAGTCAAAGTCTGCTGGATCCGAGATTTAATTGCTTAGTTACAATTTTGTTTTGTCAGCTTACCGATGTTCCAGTGGAATCTATGCTTGAGAGATGTCCATACAATGGTGCATTCGGATTTGAAAACTTCAGGGGGATAGTCCTCTTCAAAACGCAAGGCTTATGGAATCCACCGGTGAAGAACACAAATTCGATGTCAGTTCTTATGTTAATGACATGAAATGCTACGGAGCCACTGCAAGTTGTGACCTTGCATTTGCCTTTGCTATGTTTCATGCATTCTTTCTTCTTACAACTTAGATAATCTGGATCACTGCTAACAAATTTTGCCTGCACAATTCAATGGATATGTTAGGATTATTTTTCGAAGTTTACCTATGAGAAAATAGCTGGTCAGTAGAATTCCATGAGGAACCAAATGAAGACAAGGCTGCAAATAATTATCTGTCTTCATCTTTCGAAGTAATAGGAACTGGTATTTGATTTAGTGATTGATACATATTCTTTGTTCGAATAGAATTTGCACTTCTCTTCTAAAGATTAACTTGTGAAAAAATGTCAATCCAAATAATTTCACTTTAATCTTCCAACTAATGAATTAATTACCGATCCTATATATTTGAGTTTAGGCCAAATATATAGCTAATTGTAATGGATGACAAGGAGAGGAGAATGTGTTATCGGCATTTAATCTCGATTCTTTTGTAACGATAAAAACTATTTGATCAAATTTAGATGGTGATATATTCCATTTTCAATCTAATTGTAAATACATAGATTTTTCACATGATAATATATCTAGACATGTTCTTCTTTAAAAATACGTAAACATAAAAATAATAGTTATATGATCCATATTTGTGTCTCAATTTTAAAATAGAGATTTCGAGATTAGAATTTGATGATTTTAGTCAAGTGATCCAAAGATTGATGATTAAATTGGAAGGTAGACCATAACTCACGTTATCAATGTGATGTCACATGAGCTGCCTAATTCTAGCTGGCTCTTGTCCTACCTCTCACAAAAGAGAAGAAAAAAATAGAGACTCTATCCGTTAGTTATTATGACACATGAATGGCGTCTCACATTTAAATACAAAGTAACAATACATCTTCATGTTACCAAATAAAGGCCTAGAATGATGAAAGACTTCCTACAATTATTCTCCATTCAATAATTGGGAATGCCTCCCGCTACAAGCAATGGTGCCTTCAAGTGGTTAGCAAAACCAGATGTATCATTTTGGATAAACAAAACTTCAATGAATATCCAAGGAAAACAATAATTGTTGGCTGGTTATATACATAGACTTAAATCTTAGATTCCAATTTTGGGTTGTATTCCTTAGAATGGTCAAGGATGAAAATTGTCATTTCGATAGTTTACATTGGTAAAAAGGGGAACAAGCATTCAAAAGGTAGAAAATGGGACTAGTTTGGTGAGTATGGAGAAATGATAGTGAGTAATTAATTATATGAGAGGCTTCAGCCGTTAGCTAGAGGGGGACACTGCTAGAATTTTGATTGAATACTGTAGGTAGAGGAGAGTAATCACAGCTGTAAACAGCAGTGACTTTTGGGTATTCTTGCCAGACAGGGAACCGGAAAATGGAATGCTTATTCAATGCACACATCCAACAAGACAGGTGACTCACATTTTTATCAGGTTTGCCAGTTCAACTCTTTAGTTAAATGTTTTCATTTACTTTAATTTTAGACAGTTCCGTGTAACTAAATGCAGACCATCACATGAATGCCTGGAAACTGTGATTTGCTTTTTCTATTTTGTGCTTGAGCAATGGTTACCTTAACAGGATAATGGCAGAGAAGAGGAAGTTTACTAATATCGCCCGTCTGTAAATAAAAAGCTTCACTCTGAAGACAAGCTCCGACACTGCATGTACAAGGCAAAACGAAGTAAAGAAGCATAAATTTGACATGACGGGAACTTATCATTCTGATCAAACTAACAGAAAAAGAGCGGGGAAAAGAAACTGTAAAATCTTACTTAGAATGAGAAGGTGAGATCATGGCGATCCAGTCTTCCGGTGAAGGAAGCAAAACTCCGCTAACAGTCACGGTGACAAACTCTTCATTGGAGAGGTTAGAATTCTTACTGACATGAATTTGGAGGAAAGGGTTCGGATTAAGACATTGAGATAAAGTTCTTCTGTTGAGCACACGGAAGTCTGATACTGCGGTGTAATTTCGATGTATGAAGGTTGAGGTGGCAACCGAGGGATGCACCTGGAAAGAAGAAGATAAACAAAGAAAGCTGAAGAAGAAAAGGACGAGTGGAAAGAACAATTTGAAAAGACAAGAACTGAAGGGCTCTTCCATTGAAGGTGGAAGAGAATGAACTTGTGACTATACAAGCGAAAAGGGTTATGATTCTTGGGGTGATCTTCTTGTTATCTATATATCTTTATTTTTCTTGCTTTGTATCTGGCATTACGGAGATCATCAGGATTTCGGACATGGTGAGATAGATGGAAGTTCAAATGTCTTTCTTCTGACAGATTTGAGGTTTAAACTGAAAGTGGATTCTTGCATGTTGGGAATATTTAAGGGTTGCCCGGCTGCATAGGCGAATTCCAACGGGGGCCATTTTGGTTCCTTGATGGAACAGTAATGTTATGTGGACACCATGAGGTTGTTATCAAACAAACATTTTTGTCCCCATTACTAGGATTTTCCTTCACTATTATCATTTCTTTTAATTTTATATTGTTTCCATTAATTCCCTAAAATCTTAATATTTTTTTTTAATTTTCAAAAGCATGATAAAAAGATATTAAAAAACAAAAAAGATTACCCAAGAGGCTATGCACAGTAGTACAATAATCCATTTAGAACAATAGATTACTTAAAAGTTCATACATATAAATGTGGATTTTATCAAATATTTTAGTGAATTTTATATAATTTTATAATTATGATTTGAATAATATATATATATATATTTTAAGTCGCTTGTTTTTCGTGTATTATTTCATTCGATATTGTCGAGATAAAGGATAAAATTTCAATAATTGCAAACAAGATAGACCCTTTGACTTTTTTTTATAGAGAGCGCTGCTAGAATTCTATCCAGCTTTCAATCATCTCGCTCTCAGGCCACTTTGATTTTTGGTGATGCGGAAGCTGTCCTCAATATCTTTGGTATCCGAATTCACAAACTACAAAAAGAATGAAGGAAATGCATGAGATTTATAAACATAAAATTTCTCCAACAATGGAGTCTTAAACTGTGTTTATATTACCAACCTCTAATTTCAGCTCATCCTTTGTTGCATGTGCTCTGACATAGCCAAATTCAGAAACTCTCGACAAGCTCCAACAAGCAGCCTGTCCATGCCCGATGAACAGAAAAATTTTCTGTGACTAAATTATCTGACAGTGAGATATAAATACTATTGATTCAACAGGTAAACTTACATCATCTGGGAATTTGTCAAGACTGAAGCCAGCCATTCCAACAACAGCTTGCACAGGTGCAGTGTAGTTGCTGTTATCGTATGTGTCTATCCCATTTTTATCTTTCGTTGGCATCGCCAGACACTCAGAATTACAAACCGAACATGTTCTCTCATAATTATGCACATGGCCGAAAAGGGCCAGATCAACCTAGTTCATTTTCCCATTATCATAATTGTCAGCAAAAATAGGAAGTTGAACCAATTTGAATGAATCATGAAGCCAAAAGATTTTACCTTGTTATCCAGCAGAAGGGGTTCTACGATTTTAAGAAATTTATCATCAGCTCCTAGAGAGCTATACATTGGCCTGTGCCTGAATGTTGGAAACAATTAAAGGATTACTGTGAGTCTCTGATCCTTACTAATTCAAGGCATTGGATGCATTTTACAGCCATTTAACTTACCCAGTAAAGATTAACCAAGGTGTTTTTGATCGATCAACTGAAGCCATATCGTTCTTCATCCATTCGTACTGTAAAATTTCGAATGGTCAGGTTCATAAATTAGTTGCAAAAATCAACACGAGATCAGATTGGAGAAATACTGTGTTGGAAGGGTAAGTTGTGTTTCACCTGTTCAGACTGTTCTGTCCAGTCATGTTCTGTTGAAATGACTGTGAAGTGAACACTGCCTTGTTCTATGGAGTACCATGGCTTATCTTTTGCTGGGGTTGGCATTGGGAAATAGGTCTCATAAGCAACTCCACATTCCCCTCCCGAGTCTGGACCTGGATACCATGAACCTGAGTCTGCATAATCCCTGAAAATTGTGAGAGTACATTGGTTAATTAATGCCTATTCCATTTCTCCTGATTTCAGACAATACCAGAGACAAGACATGGAAGTTAATTACCTCTCATGATTTCCAATTGCTGTCATGTAAGTAACTTGAGAAGCCAGAGGAGTTATAAGGTGAAGGAAGAACTCCCATTCAACTAAGAAGCCAGTTGCATAGCTTATGTCTCCAATGTGAAAAATGGAGTCGACATTGCCATTTTCCACTTCTTCAATCATTCCTTTTATAACTGAAATAGATCCTGGCTGAATGTGCCACAAAAACATAAGCATCATTGTTAGCATAGTAATGCCTTAAAATATATAGCATGCAATCTGCTTCTTCTTACTATTATTTTTGCTAAACATGAGAATGAAATTAATTCTGTGAAATTGAATTGAACTTCCAAAATGGGCACACGGCAATTAGTGTAATCCAATAGCCCGGACGTGATTTTCAGGATTTTGGTTCTGAATTGCTAGTACCGGAAAGTTTTAGATCCCTCCCTTACTATTATTGACCAATGACCAGAATCAGTTTTCAGTAGCAGTAATCACATTGCACTGCAAACTTGCATCTCTACGACTCTACCTGAATGTAGTGCTCAGCAGAATCATCAAGTGGAGCCTTTCCCATATCACCAAATACAAGAAATTTAAGTTCATCTGATCCTCCTGCTGGTGGTGTCCGGAATTGAATTTGGTCACTCCATCCAACTGAATCACTGAATCACAGAATATTGTACATTTCTTTCGTGAATATAGGGCAGAGCAACAGCAAAGACCATTATCAGCTTTCGATGACAAGAAAAAAAAATTGAGAGAATTTATTAATTTAAGTAGCTTTAGATCAAGTTCCTGCTATACCTGCCATATTTGTAGTTGCATGTGCTTGAAGGCTGCAGTCCTGTCATCACGGCTGTGTGAATGTAACCAGGGTCATGCCATCCAAAATCCTTGGCTGGACTTGGCACGACAACAGAACCTATCCATTTCAAAATCAACACCATAAATTTAAGTGAAAAAATGTCAAATATGGTTTAAACAATTGACGCTCTCATGAAGAGAGTACCAATCCGGAACTCACTGCACATATCGTCTGCTGAAAATGTTGTAACGTCTGATGTCTGTGATTTCCCATCTCCATACTTAACTTGTTGAGGTTCCTTATCCCCGCTAACCCATGTTAATCTCATCTGCAGCTCCAGTGAAGAGAAAATACCACTCAGAATTCTAAGCAGAAATAATGACAAAATCGAATTCAACCTTAACGAGCTCCAAATTGCTCATGATCACGTCCTAATAGCCTTTAAATTTTAATTGGTAGGTTCAAATGACACTTCTTGCAAGTTCATCTGGCTCACTATATAACAAACTGTCTACAAAAAGTATTTTCTGCATCTTGTAAGGTACAAGGCATGTAGTATTTCATGAGGTCAATTCGTTCTCCATCAAGTAAGAGACTGATACTTTTTTGTATAAAAATCTGTAAGCATCTTCGACTATAAGATTTATGTGTCCATCATAAAGTGCACAAATAGTCTAATAAACTTATTGGCCCTTTGCATACCGATGTGCCAGTGGAATCCATGCTTGAGAGATGTCCATACAATGGTGAATTCGGATTAGAAAATTTCAGAGGGACGTCAGTCCTAGTCAAAATGCAAGGTGTTCCGAATCCTCCAGTAAAGAACACGAATTCGATGTCAGTTCTGATGTTAACAACATGAAAAGTTATGGAGCCACTGCAAGTTGTGATCTCACATTTTCCGTCATTGCCATATTTCTGGCATTCTTGCTTCTTGCAACTTAGATAGTCCGGGTCACTGCTCACATACTTTGCCTGCGCAATTCGATTACTGGATATTAGAACTTTTTCCTATGCTCCCAATATAGTAATAATATATATACCTATGACAATGAGAAGAAAGGAAAATGAGTAACTAACATCAAAAGATTGATGAGTATACGTTGAAAGCTACACACAACTGGGATAATTTGTCGAAAAATGAATGCCAAATTACCTTAACAGGATAATGGCAGAGGAGAGGAAGAGTACTTGTGTCACCAGTCTGTATATAGTAAGCCTCACTTTCAAGACAAGTAGTGACACTGCATATATAAGGCAAAACCAAGTAACGATGCAAAGTTATTGACATGAAGAAAAATATGATTGTTAAACAGTATGAAGATCTTACTTAGAATAGGAAGGTGAGATCATGGCAACCCAATCACCCTCAGAAGGAACCATAACTCCGCTAACATTCACAGTGACAAACTCATCATCAGAGAGGTCGGCATCGCTGGTAACATTGATTTGGAGATAAGGGTTCGGATCAGGACATTCAATCAAAGTTCTTCTATTGAGCACACGAAAATCAGATACTGCCGTGTAGTTGCGGTGAAGAAAAGTTGAGTTGGCGACCAAAGGGTGCAACTTGAATGAAGACGAAGAGGGAAAAGCAAGGAAAGAAATCAGTAGAAGGAAGGAGAATTTGTTGAATACACGATAAGTTACAGGTTCTTCCATTGGAAGAAAGTGATGGAAATTGTGATGCTGAGGCAGGCAGATTAAAAGGGTCGTTGAGTCTTGCCTCCTTGTTTTTCTCAGTTTTCTTCTATCATTTCGAGGATTAGAGATTCGGATGGCAAAATCAATAGAAGTACTTAACAGGTCTTTTGGCACATGTTAAGGTATGAAATGAAAGTGAACCGTTGTTGGAATATGTATAGGCGAGATCTATGTTGGACAATTTGGTTTCTTGACAGAACATCGTTACATTGATACTAAAGAGGCTACAATTAGCGATCACTCTTGTTGTCCCCTTGCCTTGTTCTTCTTATATAGATAAACAAGTTGACTGGTTTCATTGATCCCCTGCAATCCTTTTCTTCTAGATTTTCAACTCATAGCTCTTAACGTTTTTATATATACATATCTGACTGCATTTTTAGCACTTTTTGACAGCAATGATGAACCATAAGGGATCCATTGGATGTCCTCTGCGTGCATTGTCAGCCACTTGGTTTGTCCAAAACTGCTGTCCATGCACTTCTATTTCGTCCACAAGCAGTTGTAATGACTCGTTTGCGCCCGAAAAACAAATGAAACAAGCATCATTACAACTATTTATACCTAGGAGACATCGGAAAGGTGCTGTTAAATCATCTCCTCATCAATACTTAATAAAATATTGGACATCTGTTCAGCGAATGTACCTGTTAAAAGAAGTTAATGGTTATAAATAGTTAGGTTTCATGATGTACCTAAAAGAAGGGTGCAACCCATTTGATTAGATTTTATGCTTAATGGGCCGTACAAGCCCACTTTAGATGTGCTTGGATTTTCCTTAATGGGCTGCCTGAATCCTCTAGGCCCTAATTAGGCCTTTCTTAGACCTTGCAAGCCTATTTTAGTTAGGACTAGAATGGGCCCTAACAATTCCACTTGGGTTGGGTCATTCAAGCTCATTTTGTTTAAGCCAGACTACAGTAACTTTGGGCTTTTAATGCGCTTCCGTTTGTCCTACAATTTCATGCACAATCCCACTGTAGTTGGGCATGAATGGATTCGAATAGGCCTTACAAGCTCATTTGAGTTGGGATTAGATGGACTCCATTGGCCTTTAACAGCTCCCTTTGGGTTGGGTCATTTATGTCTTAATAACTAGTCCTCCTACCAAACATGCTGTTTAGTTGTAATCTTTATTTCTAATCAATATTTTAAGTATTGAATCAAGTATGTTCACATATTCAATCGAACTAATAGGATGAATTGAAAATTAACTTCCTCATCGATTGAACAACTAATCCGATTAGTTCAATTGATAAAAACTTAATCAATAAATCTAGATGTAACATATGATTTATGTATAAGGAGAAGACATGCAAGCAGCAAAGCATATCCGCCTCGTTTCTCTCTCTTTAGCCAAGTTATTATCGATTCCAAACCACCAACATTGAAGACTAATGCATCTCGGAACTTAGAGTTGGAGACAAAAAACAAACTTGTCTTGTTTTTCGACAATTCCAAGCCCCGTGACTTAGCCCCACACATGCTATGATTAATAAAACATTAGAATCATTTTTTATTATTATGGGTGCTTGTCTCCTTCACATTCCCTTTTTCTCTTTGTCAAGACTTCTCATGTCGATGCATGCAAAATTTACGCTATATTAGAAGAAGCAACCAAGCTCCCTGGTTAAGTCTCTCGTGGGTCCTCGCTATTTTTGTTTTCACCCCTCCATCCAATAAAATAAGCTCTGTTGAGCTGAATTCTAGAGGGATCTTTGGTTAACTTAAACGAAGAAAGCACCGTTGAAAGGATGCTTTGGCTGCAAGATTACAAAAACGTCAAACTCTTGAAAGCATCCCCACTCTCAAACGTTGTAAAGATCGATTAGCCTTCTAAGACAAGGAGGAGATACCTTTCATGCCCGAATTGACCATTTGTTCTTTCTTTTCTTTCGAATTAAGATACAAGGTAAGGAACATAAGCATTTTTCAATTTCAACAGATAAACCCTTGGAAACACCCATCGTTTCCATGTTTTTCAACTTTGGATTTGATGTGCTTTGTTTTGATCCTAACCACTCCTCTCTCCCACTCCCACAAGAACATAAAACAAAACCCAAAATAGACGAGGGAATATCTGAGAGAAGAAGTGAATAGAAATATCTTGTTAATGCCTGTTGATCAAGCAATCCAGGGAAAAGGGTTGGTGCCATTAAAGGTGAACCACACACCACACCTTGAAAATTAATATAAACCTCCTTTGAAGTTTTGTGTTCATGTCTACCAAACCTCTTCATTAAGTCCAAATCTATGAGCTTATCTTCACTTGGTTTGAAACTTTTGATGATTACCTAATATTACAACCCTTTATGTTGTGCATGAATGATTAAGATTGGAGAAACTTCTTGAGTAAATTTACTGAAAACTGAAACAAAAATGAAGGGTTTATACCATATTGATAACACTAGAATATAGATATAAGATTAAGTGCTGAAAGTGCAAACAATTAATCACATATGCCTGGAGCTGTCTACTTGTATACGGCTGACGAAGGTTAGACGCAATAGCTGACTCATTCTCTACATTTCTTCTAGAGATCAATTGTGGAGGTAGGGCAGGGGGTAGAGGGATCCATTCACCTTAATTTTCTTCACCGCAAAACAAAAGTATAATCAGCTGTATTAATTAGCACAATACAAACAAAAAGAAACAAGTGGGATACCTTTTCCCAGAGAGTTTTCTCCACTTTCTAGTTAGTTTCTTACATGTGTATTTCATTTTAGAGCATGCTATTCTGTTCTGGTATTTTAACATCTTGGACAAAAAGTTAATGGTGTACACGTTTTTATGATGCTGAAAATCTGATGTTTCATTGATATTGTTCCATGATAGAAAGTTTTAAGAGGTTGTCTGGTTTATGAAATTCATAGATTGTATGCTTCAGATTTCTCTGCTGGCCCTTTTTCTCTTGAGAAAATGAAACTAAATAAAAGGCGCATGAGCAAGTAGTCATAGACATACATCAAATTGTCATTTACACATAGGCATTTGTTAAAATTGAAGCTGAAGAAGCTACCAAACCCCATCTGTCAGTTGTATCACCACCTGAAGTTAAAGGTTAAAGACCTTCTATTGGCACAAATGGGCAATGGGTTTGCTTGTTTTCTTGTATCAAATCATGTGATAATCCACTCTCAATCGCATCTAGTGACAAGTTGAACAAAAAAGTCTTCCTTCTTTAAAGTGATGCGAGATCATTGAACTGTAGAATACAATGATTCAAAAGATTTACCAACTTTCTTGTGCTTGATTTGGAGCATGCAGAACTTGAAAAGAGCAAAGACATAAAATTGCTGGCCACTACCGCTACCGCCACAACTAAGCCCATAAAACAATGGACAAAAGGTATAAGAACAAAACATAACAATGAAAATGGAGGTAAGTGGGCATCACATTTGCCCACTAACAAGATTCAGCTAATCAAGTAGATGATGTGGTAAATCACTAAGCCATGATTATGTGGCATAATTTGGATCTTCATTACAGTCTAAAAGAACAAATCTAAAACATTTTTTTGTAGAAAACAAGGAATGAGGCTAATAGAGTCCAAACCAAACCACTCTCTCACACACCCCACAGACCACACCATTCCTCAAGTTAAATCTTCTATCTACTTTTGGCTTTTCTTAAAACTTGCTTGTCTCTTTGTCCTAATGCAAGAAGTAACCCCCAAGTGGATGGTCTTTGCGTATGAAAAGAGAACAAATACTTGATTTGGAGGCACATGGAAAGGCTTCCCTTGCAATCCCCACTATCACCCACTAAGCAACAAGCAAGGGTGTTGTTTTGTTTTGGTAGGGCATGTTTGGCTTTGTGTTGTGTTTGAGCATAATACCAATTCTGGCCAGCTCTTATTCCCATCCACTTCACATACTGACAAAAACAAATCAAACTTAGTGAGGGAATGGAACAAAGGCAGGTTCCTTTAGGACTAGTATACTTGTAAGAGACGCAGTAATAGATAGACAGTAACAAGAACATTGGTAGAGACAGGAAATATGGATGGAGAGAGAGAGAGGCAGAGACAGAGAGGGCTCGGTCTCTATGCTCTTTATGTATTTCAAGAAATTCCATATTCTTCTGAACCCTCCAAAAGACAAACAAAACAATGAGGACAAAAACAACCTCTTGTATTGTTGCCAAAGCAGCCATGGAAAATTCCTTCAAGACAAGAGCTTTAATTCCAATTGACTCACTTTCCAACAAAACCTTAGACCACCAAACCAAACCAAACCTGCTTTTAGTGATGAAACCACTCTGATGGAAAAAGAGATTTGATTTACCAAGTTTTTCCAATTTTCTTAGGAGTCTTCTGGGACTTTGATGAATTTCAAAACCCAGATGGAAATTTTAATTTATTGCTTTGTTTGATCTGTTTTCCTCTGGAGAATTTTAGCTCTACTTTTACTGGTAATTCCCTGTCTCTGTTGCATGATCTCTGTTGACTGGTTTGAACAATTCTCTTACTCGGTAGAGATTCTTTTTTAATTAAAATATGAGCTTTCCTCTGCTTTTGTATTGGAAGTTTGCTTCAGTCTCTATTTCGATTGCTGAGAACACCTGGGAAACGGATGTAAAACTTTTAACAATCTCTCATTGACAAGCATAGCACTTGGGCTTATTTTATGAGTTTTGTATGAAGATGAACGTGAATTTGCCTTCAGTCTCTTTGTTTAGCTGTAAAAACATTGAGATAAAATAAAAAAGGAGCATTTAAGTTTCAAACTAAAACTTTTCATGACCAAGAAAGCAGGGGGGAGGGGTGGGTGGGTGGGTGGGTGTGTGCGACTCAGCTAATATCTGTACAGTCAAAACGGGAAAAATTTAAAAACAGAGCCTTGTTTTTGCTTTCCTCTGTTTCTTTGAAATTGCTTTCAAGTAATGCTTTTTGCTTTTTGAACTATTTAAGTATAGCATTTGGACTGATTTTGCATCAAATTGTTTAGACATCAGCTGTTCACTGAACAATATGCAGGAATTTTATATTTCAGGGGTCCTTAGCTTGCTCTGACTGTTAATGGCAGGAATGATCCAAGAGGGACCATCGTCTGTGACTTCACCACCACTTCCGTTCCTCCCCTGGATGTCACTGTCTCCTGGTTTAGGTTCCCCATTCCCATGGCTCCGGGAGCTCAAATCTGAGGAGAGGGGTTTATATCTGATCCATCTTCTTGTTCAATGTGCTAACCATGTAGCTGCCGGTAGTCTTGAGAATGCCAATATTGGCCTAGAGCAAATATCACACTTGGCCTCCCCTGATGGAGATACCATGCAAAGAATTGCTGCTTACTTCACCGAGGCACTTGCTGACAGGATGCTCAAAGCATGGCCTGGTCTTCACAAAGCACTTAATTCCACAAAACTATCATCAGTGTCAGAGGAAATTCTTGTTCAAAAATTGTTCTTTGAGCTATTCCCCTTCTTAAAGCTTGCGTACGTAATCACAAATCAGGCCATTGTAGAAGCTATGGAGGGGGAGAAGATGGTTCATATCATAGATCTCAATTCCTCTGAGCCCGCACAGTGGATCAATCTTTTTCAGACATTCAGTGCAAGGCCAGAAGGGCCACCCCATCTGAGAATTACAGGCATTCATGAACAGAAAGAGGTGTTAGAGCAAATGGCCCTTCGGTTGACAGAAGAAGCTGAAAAATTGGACATCCCATTTCAGTTTAACCCAATAGTTTGCAAGTTAGAGAATCTTGATCTAGAAAGTTTGCGTGTCAAGACTGGAGAAGCTCTTGCAGTCAGTTCTGTGCTTCAGCTTCATTCCCTCCTGGCTCCTGATGATGAGATGCTTAGAAGGAACATTAACTCACCATCAGTGTCTAAGAACCTCAATAGTAGTCGACCACATAGAGTCTTGCAGGTGAACCAACGTACTTTAGGAGAGTGGCTTGAGAAAGAACCAGTCCATATATATAGCCCAAGTTCTTCGGACTTAGCATCACCATCACCATCACCATCATCCCCGCTGTCCCTAGCTCCAGCACCAAAGTTGGGGAGCTTTCTAACCGCTCTTCGGGCACTGTCACCAAAACTTATTGTAGTAACCGAGCAGGAGTCCAACCATAATGGCCCTACTTTAATGGAGAGGGTAATGGAAGCATTGAATTTCTATGCTGCGCTCTTCGATTGCTTAGAGTCTACACTATCAAGAGCACCACTGGAGCGACAAAAGGTTGAGAAGATGCTTTTTGGAGAGGAAATTAAGAATATTATAGCATGTGAGGGTCTTGAGAGAAAGGAGAGACATGAGAAGCTTGAGAAATGGATTCTGAGACTTGAGTTGGCGGGCTTTGGAAGGGTGCCTTTAAGCTACCATGGCATGTTGCAGGCAGGAAGGTTGTTGCAAACCAATAACTATGATGGTTATAAGATCAAAGAAGAGAATGGGTGTTTGGTTATGTGCTGGCAAGAAAGACCCCTATATTCAATGTCAGCCTGGGGGTTTAGGCGGTACGATTAAGTTGTTACCCATTTTGTGTGTGCTTGTTTCCTCCTTTTTTTGTGTTCTTCTCCCTGTAAAGAATATTAAGTTTTTCTTCCTCTAAAATATCATAGTGTTTCCAATGAAAAGTTCTAGCAAATTTCTCCTTGATTCCCAGGTTTCTCTTTTTCTGTTTGCTAGTTTATTAGTTTCAATGTATAAGACTATTCATTCTGTATTTGCTTCTAAAAATTCAAACATATCTGATTCATTTCCTCAGGCTGCCACCATGTAGTCCATGCTTGTTTTGGAACTCTTATTTGCAGAAAAATTTCTGGGAGACTTTTGAGTCACTTCATATCTAATAACTTTTCATGTTCATCAATGATGGAAAATTCCTTTTGAGTAAGCTTTCCCATAGCTTTTGCTGATCTGTTCAAGATCTCAAACCTTTCCACTTTGATTTATATGTACTTTTTTTTTGAAATTTCATAATGCATTAATCATAATAGGGAACCACCTTTCACCTTTTTACAAGGATTTTGCAACGCTACACCCCTTACAAAAGTTAATGGGGATACACCAACACAAAATCTCCCACAATGCCCTTAGGCCATCTCAGGAGTTCATAACATGCTAACCCTATACATCCTATACAAATTCACCTCAGCCCCTAATTTCTACCATGACATCAAGATAGTTAAGAAAGTAAACCCCCCAACAAGTACACAACTGTTCCACAAACGCCACAACTACCTTGTGTCAATATTTCCTGTGCAATAAGGACAGAATGAACCTGATCCAGACTTCCTAATCAGTATGGGAAAAAGCTCTGTTGCTTGGGTCTTCTGTATTTGCAGCTCTAACTCTAGTAACATTGTCCCATACATTGATAAGGTCCTCGTCTTTGCCAATACCAGATTTCGCAAGGGTATCAGCTTGTCAGTTTGCCTCCCGAAGAGTGTGTTTGACTTCCCATTCTTTAACTCGTTTCTTTAGCATTTCAATATGAAGTACCCATTTTTTGAGTCTCCACGGGGCTGTCTCTGGCGAATTGGACCACTTCACAGCGTTAGTGGAATCACTTTCCACTATAAGTTTGTGGGAGCTTTCCTGTCTTGAAGCTGAGAACATTAAAAAAGCTTCCTTTATCACTAATATCTCTGTTAAGTTTGATTCTCCAAAGCCTATGGACTTGGAAAACGACATTATTGTCTCCCCATTGGTGTTTCTAAGTAATCCCTCAGTACCTGCCTCTCCCGGACAGGTACTTCGCATCTTGAATTCTTTAATTTACTCTCTTGGAATGCAACTTTGCTTCATTTAGTTATCATGTTGCTAGAAAATTTCCTTAAAGGTCTATAGTTGTAACATGTCCTGGGGACTTAACAAGTCAATTGACAAATCAGATAACAGCTCTAGCATCTATGGTAGAAATTCTAAAAGCCATCCATTTTCCTGGAAACCAACAATAGATTTCTTAGGAAGTAGAAAACCAGAAAATCACATTCTCTTTTAAGGCTATAGGAGAAACACCCAAAAGCAGGTAGACATGATGAAAGCAAGAAAAACAAAAGTTTGTTCAATTCCAAGCAAGCACAGCACTTGTTCAGTAGTGCACAACAGACACATTATATTCAACTACAGCATCTCCATTCTGATTAAACCAAACTGTCTTGGCCAAAGCATAACCACGAGCAAAGCGGAAAAGTCCACTACCTCCGACTATTGGCATTTCCCTGACCGTGTGAGAAACTGCATTCCGGCCAAGAATGCTAAGTGCACTTCCATTGTAAATTCCCTCAGAGAAAGCGAAATTCATGACCATAAGCAAGCCTGCATCATGTTGCGAAGCCAAAGCGTAAATCCCCTGTGCTCTTCCCACAAGTTTCGAATTAGGCTCAGGACTTTCTGTCAATGGATCATCTACCATGAAAGTAGTACCAAATGAACCAACTGAATTGTTTGGTGGCCTAATGATTTTCATGGCTGTAGGGTTTTTCCCATCTACGATGTCATGGAAGTAGAAGTGGAGACGGGTCATTTTTGCCATGCGATTTGTGGATGTTATAGGGGATTGACTCGAGAACTCTCCATTAATTGTAATGAAGAAAGTTGAGAAAAGGGTGAAGAACAAGATGAAGAGAGTTTGAGTTGCAAAGGAAGCCATTCAAAGTTCAGGTTTCTACTGCAATGGTCAGCGTCCCATAGAGGGTATCTATAGGGTAATGAAAATGTAGCATATTGTGTTTGTGAAGAAATGATTGCTTAATTTTTCATGACTCTGGGAGGAAGAAATGCCAAAAAAGGGTTTTCATGATTATGGCGATCATAGAAGCATGCAATACTTGTTTCAAGAAAAGATTGTTGGCCATGTGAAACACCACTTCTGGCCTGAATGGTTTAAGCAGTGAACATAAAGAAAGCTCTCACACAAAACTGTGAGCAGATCAGCTTAATCATATCATCACTACATGATGGCTTGAGCAAATAAAACACAAAAAAAAAAGCAAAATAATTAAGAACAAACAATGTATTAAAAAATAATATAAAATGCACTTGATCTTAATTAATCAATCATTTGATCGTGTGGCAGCATTATTTCAGATATAATCTTAGTTAACTGATGGTGATAGCTAAGTCATAAAATACTAGCTAGGAATATATAGTTTAATGCTGCAGGGCCTTGGATTCAAAGTTTTCATTAGTTGTAAACTTTAGGATTGCATATGCTTTTCTACCTTCTCTTTCTGAAAAGAGAATTCATTGATCTTAGATGGAGTCATAATGGCAGGTCAGTGAGTGCCCTGTGCTCAATGTATATCTACGAAGCCTTTTCAAAGCATGCTTGCTTCCTTCACAAACAATAGGTAATCACAGCTTTACTGCCAATAGGTAATCACAGCTTCCCTTTACTTTCCACTCCACATTTCCATGTTGGTTGCACAAACTTGCTTTTGCTGTTATAGCATGGTGAATGGTCCCTAAAATTCATGGCCATTTTGTTCGAAGGACTAGTAGTAGAAAATATGATTTTTAAGTTGTATCAATTATTTTAAAAAATGAAAAAAAAGTTAAACTATCAATTATTTAATAAAATAAAATATTTGAACGAATTATTACAATTCAAGATTGTAATTTACATTGATTTTACTCCCTACTATTACTTTACAATGCTAATACTACCATTACCAAAAGAATTTTCATAACCCACCAAAACAAAAATAATTGATACTATTAATCAATGGTAATAATTGTCAGAATGCATCAAAATTTTTATTGTTTGAGTAAGGAAAATCATTTAAACATAAATCATTCTTCAATAACCCAACCGACCCAAAGTTATATTCTTCTCCCCAGCAACCCAACCCATGATTGAAGCTTGGGATGCTTTCAGATCTAACTGAGAAGTCCCAATGTAGCCTTAGCCCACATCACAGCCCATAGAATAGTCTGTGAAGCCCAGTTGCCGTCCCCTTCAGGGTGCTTGGCTTCTGGCAGGCACTATTTGATCTAATGACCTCTTTTCCATGATGAATTTTGATTTATGGCTTAAGCATCAGAAGCAAGAAAAGTGAAAAGGGTAAGAGAAAAGATAACCATTTCTGATTGTATAAAGTAATCAATGTTCCATAACTTAAAGAAAAAAATATTGACTGCTGCAAAAGACATGTGAAGCAACAAATAAACATAAGCCCAGAAAGAGAAAACCAAGCTACAGCTACATTTGTGACATGACTGCTCATGGCAGATGCCATGTCACTCTAGCTCAATATGAAACTCAATAATGTGATACATAGACATGGTACTCAACAGTGGCATCTCCAGTTTTGTAATCAAGCCGAATTGTATCGGCCAATGCGTAGCCACGAGCAAGTCTAAACACCCCACTACCTCCAACAATTGGCATTTCCCTTATATCATTGAGAACAGGATTCCTCCCAAGGATGCTGATGCTGCTGCCATTGTAAGTTCCTTCAATGAATGCAAAATTCATAACCATTAGCAATGACAACTCTTCTTGTGCGGCAATGGCATACATCCCTTGAGCTCTTCCAACCAGCTTTGAGCTGATTTCAGGCCCTTCTGTCAATGCATCATCCATGATCATAGTGGCTCCAAATCCATACCCGGTGCTGTTTGGTGGTCCTGCAATTTTCACAACACTAGGTTGTTTCCCACTAATGACATCATGGAAGTAGAAGTGGAGGTGGGATGTTTTTTCTACACGCTTTATTGTTATTGCCTCGGTGGTTTCCTCACAGAAGATGCCATAAGCAGTATTGCAGAAGTTTGAGAAGATAATGAAATTAAAGGTGAAGAGAAGGCAAATGGAAAAAGTGGCCATTTTTAGATTGGTTTGCACAATGGGAAAGCTTGAGATTCTTAAATTGTCAGTCAAAATGAGAATTGGCCTTATATAAGAGGTAGCAGCACGGTTGATGAGTTTTGAAGAAACTGTTACCCTTTGCTTTCACTTTCATTTTATTTTTTTAATGACTTTTATAAAAGCAAGTGGTCTTCTTGCTGCTGTTTGACACTATGAAAAGCTCTCTGATTTCAAACGAAGAATGATTTTGCTTTCACTATACCCCATCTCCGACTAGTTAAGTCCAAGTACAAGGTTCCATGATGTCCCCATCATTTTCTAAACTGTGGTACTCTATACTGCATCTTGACAAATATCAAGTATCCTTGTTGGTTTTGCTTTTTTTTTTGGGATTTGGAGAAGAGGATTTGAACCTTGCTAGAAGGAAATATGTACCAACCAATGAGTTAAATGTTCGGGTGTAAAGAATGCTTATTGGTTGAGGTTATGCACTTAGAAAAGTTGTAATTAAAGCTAGGAAGATTTTGCGAAAGGATGAATGTTAACCCAACTCTTAAATGATTACACATGAAAGATGAAATAAATGAAAACAGAAATCTTTGGAATGAGCTATAGCTTGTGCATGAGCTTGTTTCAAATTATGTGACCATCAATTGTTAGCGTATCAATGACTATATTCCCTCTAATTGGAGACAAATCTGACCTAAACTTGTAGATATTATACCACTTCCATAATCTTGATTTAAGTTTGATATAATCTGACTGATGTTGAAGTAATCTTTGCTTTAAGCAAATCCAAAGCATTTTCTGTGAACCATCTATACTTTCATATCACCTATTAACCTTAGCTTGAACAGTCAGCCATGTTACTCTGCATGTACATTCATCAGCTAAGATGCTAGCAATGATCCTCCCTAAATCTTCATTACGAATTTCTGACTTGTATTCCAATGTACAAGTCTTGCGATCGTTTTGAAGTAAATAACAAAACAAATACTTTATACAAAAAGAAACAATGATTGGTGCTATACATTTATACTAGCAAGAGGAGCTCCTAGTCATCAAGAGATTGTTATGCTTAGGTTTTTTTGTTCTAACTGCCGGAAACCGAATGAAAGCTCCGCAAAATTTCCGCGATGTATCAGCATTGCAAGCAGTTAGTACCCACATGTGTTGACACTTCCGGTTGACAGCCATAAATCCCCTTGGGGTATAGGCTGGTCCGATTGTTAAATTTATGGCCCAAGAAAGCCCACATTGATTAAGCCCCAAAAGGAAGGGAAAGGTGAAACTTTTTAGTTTTAAAAAGAAAAATCAGAACTTTCTTTCATTTAGGAAAATTACCGGCAAATTCTAAATGTTTCTGTACTCTTTCAGTTCAGTTGGGATTCTGGAGCTCTGCAACTAGAAGGAACAGAAGAACGAGGAGGTAATTTATGAGGTCAGCTTCAGAGATTCTTTTTTTTTATATAAAGAAATTTTATGTTGGAATTTGAAGGCTCCTGTGAGACGATTCTTGTTTTAGCTTTGGATTAGCAAAAAGAAGAGATTTTTATTTTTAGCTTTTACTATTTGGACTCAAAGATCAAAACTTTGAACAAAATCCATTGGCTGCTTGCAACTTGGAAGGTGTTTGATGTATTTCCAAGGTATTTGTTTCTTCCTTTTTCCTTTTACAGAGACATGGATAATAGTTTAGCTGAGGAGCTCTATTCAGAAAGTTTGCAGCTATCCAAGTTACACTTAGGCCATTCTTCAACTGCCAATGGTAATTAGTGAATACTTGCAATTCCTCAGGGGATTCGAAAGTTGCAATTTTTAGCACTGATACTTCTCTTTCTTTTTTTTTTTTCAGGTTTCAGTGAGGCTAACGATCAGGCAGGAGATGGATCTTTATGGGGTGATTCTGATGAGGAATTGGATAAATTATCTGATTTAGACCGGGAATGGCAGAGGAGGCATGACCAATTCCACACGGTATTTGACAATTTAGATTTCCTTGTCATTGTATGTAAAGATATGGTGGTTGTTTAGTTTTTTTATATCAGTTTCAATGTTGGGAATTTTCAGATTGGATATCGTGATGGCCTGATAGCGGGGAAAGAAGCTTCTGCACAAGAAGGTTTTAATATTGGCTTTAAGCAATCAGTTTTTGCCGGGTGCAACTGGGGCCTTGCTAGAGGTGTTACCAGGTGAGATTGAAAAGTGGAGGAAATTTCTTATTAGTTGTTGATGTCTAGATTGCTTATGTATTTGATGCACGGCATTGCTCTAAATCTTGGTTTCAAATTGTGTGAAAGTGCGCTCGCTTGTCTTCCGGATACGTTGAGGGAGAAGTTGATTGAAACACAAGAAAAGAGAGATAAATTCCGGGGGTTATGTGATTCCGTGAATTCTCTGTCGACTATAGATGCACTTAAGTTGTTTCATGATGATATTATGTCAAAGAAAGTTGTGGAACAGAGTGAGCCTGTCGAGGCTGGTGTTAGTGCAGGTGGCTTGCGAGAACAAAGCTCAACTTCTGGTAGTTTGGGGAAATATACTGCAGAGCTTCAATCACTTCTTCATGAATCACCCAAAATCAAAATACAATTCTTCCATCAGGAAGTTTCAACTCCTGATGTTTGTTGAAAACTTAATGCACATTCTTGTTTCTGTCCATGAAGCACAAACATAGAACTAGTCATGGCATCTTAATTTGTTAATAAGTGTTTAGCACTTTGTTATTTATACATGAATATACTTGTGAGGTTGACAGTGTTTACCACATGCAGTTACTAATCAACTTGTACAAATATAAGGAATTTTCTTTCTGAGATAAATGTACTAACCAAACTCAGTTTTTCCCCCCTAAAATATCTGATTCTGATGAACAATAGTTTGTCTAAATTCTGTTGCCTATTCATTTTATATGGGCATATTTTAACAGTCGATAATGCTTGACAGTCACGAGTTGTGTATAGCCTTTTGCAATGCTATTCTGCACTTAGATTTATCAGAATCAGAATGATCTACTCTTCCTCATTATCAATATTTTACCTCAACTTTGTACTAATTAGTATCTTTTAATATGTTGATAATGCTGGAACTCAGGAGAATGATATAGTTGACAATGATTATATTAGGGAACTCTCCTGGTTCCTGCAAGACTGAATACCAATGTTCCTACTCTGATACGTGAATGCGAGTAATAGTTAAATTCTTGTTTGACAATCGTAGCTCAACGTGGTTAGAAACAATGCATGAAAAGCAGTTGATGATTGATGTATCACTGGAGATGATAATAGTAGTAATTATTTGAACATAAACTTAGTGCCATTATTATCAGTACATAACATTAGACATAATAGACCTCCAAACGGTAGATATGATCCAGTTGAAAACACTTCACAAATTCTATTAGTTTGAACTTGAATTAGGTGTTCTTCACTCGCACTTCACCCACATAATTCAGGAGAATCTGCATCTGCATCCTTGCACAGATCAACTCACTCCATGTTTCAAGTTGCTGCGTCTACAGTTCTCAACAGTTGACAACTTGGTCGTTGCTCTATTGGAACTGTGGTTTAAAAGCATTTGCCTTCGCTTGCAATGATGATGATGCTTTCTACCCTTGGACTGATTGCAGCTATAATTTGTCGAAGTTACTTTCATTTGATCATATCCTGGGAAGTGATAAGAAGGAGCAGCTTGTCTGTTAGATGTTCATGAATTTATATTTTGTTATTCAAATGAAGTATTTTACTACTAAAACCAAGATAATTAGATAAACTAAGCAATAACAAGGAATGAACTTGGAATAGAGAGAATTAATTACCTTGGTAAACACTATCAGTTACAAGCCTGAATGGGTCGTCCATGGCCAAAGCCTGTCGAAGTATGCCTCAAACGAGATTCACATTTTGTTATCGGCAGGACTGTTTCAAAGGCTTCAACAAGTAATGCCACCTTCCTCTTTCTAGCAGGAGCAAGTTTGGTGACAGCTTGTTGGAGTGCATGATCGAGCATCCATTCCTCTGCATTTTTCCTTTCATCCATCATCTGATGCCTGAGATCAACCTTTTCTGCATCTGGTTCTGGAACAACAGGCAGGAAGTTTGGTTCTCGTGGGTTGAACTTCCTTGATTCCTCATAATCCTCTTCATGTCTTTTGCGTCCAACTGTCCATTTTCTGTTGTTATGGTTGTCCGGTTCTTCTTCCTTAGCATTGCTTCTAGTGAAGGAGAACCTGTTCCTTGGATTGTGGCCATTTTTATCACTTGTTGTGGGGAACGTTTCTGCCTCCAACCCAGTACTAGCACTGTCCAAATCTGTTTTACCAACTTCACTGCCCTCGGCTAAACTAGTTTTGTGCATCCTTGAACTGTTCTGCTCCTCTGAGTCCATGGAAGTAGGGACTTTGAACTTAGCTTCATCTTGATCTTCCTCTAGGATGCTCTTACCGTCTACAACATTTGTGTTCTCATGTTGGCTATCTGACGGATGATCTTGACTCTCAGCAAAAAGGCTTTCATCAACAGTATCTTGAGTTGAGAAACTCTCATCAATAGCATTGTTGACTTCACAAAGTTGGTTGTTTTGGATGTCTCCTATCTCCTCATCATCTTCATCAGCCCCAGATAAAACATGAGATGAATCAGAGATTTGAATTCCAATCAACAATTCAGCATCAGCTATTTTCCCTGCTTCCATTCCATCTCCAGCTTCGCCACTTGGAAGTTCCTTCTCTGGACTGAAATCACTGACGGTGACTGTCTGATTTGCTTCTGAATCCCCTGTCTCCTGGGTTACGTTGTAATCTTCACTTGCTTCGTCCTGCTCTAACTTATCAAATGAGCGAAGCTGAAATTGCTCTGTTGATTCCAAAGCTTCTTCTTTCACATCAATGGTGCAGCTGTTTTCAGGAACTTCTAGCCGAGGATCTGCTTCAGAAACCTCATTAACTGTTCCAGGAAATCCATTCTCCAGAATTTTCTCCTTGCCTCCCTCATGTAGCTCCTCTGTTGCAGATGGAGTTGCAACAATGCCTGTCAAATCTACTTCAGCGTTTTCTTTTTTCTCTTCTTCTTCCATGGTTACTAATACCTCAAACATCTCCTCAGCGGAGGAAACTTGGTCGTAACATAAGGTTTCAGATACTTGGCTACATGTATCAATGCGTGCGGTATCTTCTTCAAAGACTTGCTGTTCTGCTCCATCAGCCAGAATTTCTTCGGTGATGTTGCTGTCTTTTTCATCTAAACTGATCACAAGTTCGTCATGCAAATTATTCCTATCTCTTTCTGACGAATCCCCAGTGTTTGGATCAGATTTATAATCAGTTTCCATTGAACAAAGGGCTTCATCATCAGGCTCTGAAGCAGAAAATAGGCACTCTTCCCACTCCATATCAATAACTTCAAACATAGTATGGTCTATATCAATAGTTGCAAGGCATTCCTGTTCATCACCATCATTAAAGTTCCATGGTAATGATTTTTCTTTAACCAAAATTCCTCTGAAATCTTCATCCACGTCATCGTGTTTTAGCTCTTCATAGAGGGTTTCTTTGGTATTTACTTCGGAAAAAGTTTCACTGCAACGTTCAAGATTTTCATCAAAGTCAATCTCAGCGTGTGGTGAACCTTCATATAAACTCTCCGAAACTGGCTTCTCCGTGTTATGCTCTGGGGCTGTTTCATTGCCACATCCAGAATCATCCATTCTCTTGGCGTTCATTTGTGTGCTTCCTACGTCTGCTTCAGCATCATTCCCTTTGCTTTTTGCATAGATTTCAATGAAAAAATCCATGCCCCCTTCTTGCATCAATGGAGACCTAGGGGAGTTATCCAAATCCACTCCATTGTTTGCAGGGTCGTTACCAAAAACCACCTGCGCTGCATTGAATTCTTCTGTTCCATCAGCAGAAGGCTTGAGTCTACGAGGGCTCAATGCTTCCATCTTCATGCTTCTCTGGGTTTTCATTGAACGTCTCCTTGCTTTTAAGAAACATTTCAATGGAGGCAAAGGAGTGTGGTGATGACCGTTAAGAGAACAGTAAGTATACGGGCAGACCTTTATAATTGAAGTTCCTTCAGACTCAGTACCCCCAGGATTAAGAATAAGATAAGCGGGAAACTTTGAGTCCTTCAAAGTTGAAGAACAGGTAGCTCTCTGCATATCCATATCTGCACATAGAGCAACCCTGGAACATTTTTTTGATGAAGCTCTAACCGGTTTGAAACTAGGAGATTTTGTTAAAGTCCTCACCATCTTCAAACTAGATGTCCTTGTTAAAGTTCTAGCAGGTTTATTACAAGAACCAGAGCTACTTTTTGAACCAGTTGAACTTCTTCTACGCAGATTCTTGCTATCAGAACCAGTTTGAGTATTCCGGGAACTCACCTGAGAAACCTCCTTTTTGGCCTCTGAACTGCTGGTGGACTTCATGTAGTTTGGTGATCCATCCACAGCTTTGATCACAGACTTCTTCTGTGGGGTTGCTGCAGCAGCTGCTGGAACATTGAGAGGAGGTGGTTTTCCAGGTTGAGCAATCGTTTTCCTCACAGGTGATGATCTTAGGCCCTCAATATCCGAGAGCTTAATTGATCTTGACTTCTTCATTTTTTTCTTCAAGTCAGTTCCTTTGTTCTTGCCATCCTGGTGCTGACAAGATGATGGTTTGAGGCTCCCCAACCGCTTCTCTGGTTTAGTATGATCAGCTTGGATACCAAGCTTGTTGGGTACCTTTCTTTGAACCATCCTTCAAAGGAAAACCTGAAGCATGGCTAAGAGATGAGAAACAAAGGTGGGTTTTCCTTCCCGTGGATATTGGGGGAGTTGAGCCCTGGAAGAAAAGTAGTTTTCTTGAGCTGTGCCGGGTTTGGGATGGAAAATCACATCAGAAGGAAAAAGGCAAATTCCTGAAAGCCAAACAATATAAGATTCCTTTTTGGGTCTAGCTTATTCTGGTTTCCTGTGGGTGACCCTTTGTTTAAACAGGATTTGGCAGATCAAATTTGAATAAAAGGCTGAGATAAGAGTTTGATGCTGACTTGCACTATAACAGGTTTTGTGTTTTGGGTCCTTTTTGTTTGATTCCATTTCCTAAACTGAATTATTGCCTATAAAAAAAAATAAAAAATATTGCATATACCACCAATTTATTATCATTTTACTATTAAATAAAATAACTCTATCAGGGTTTTAGATAAGGATTTAGGCAAGCAAAAAATGATGGAAATTTAAACGGACAAAGAGTAGGAAACAAGTGATTGACTAGGAACCCTCCGCCCTGGCCTCCGGTGGGAAAAAGGCTTGGGCGGTGGCACTTCAGAAAAGACTAAAAGCAATGGTCGGCGGAAATGGGCTGCTTGTGGGGCCAAACTAAGGGCTTGCGGCACAGACGCTCCTCCGCACTGCAGCGGCTCCACGTCCAATAAAAAAAGAACAAATGGGCCCACCTTGGACCTCATAAATCAGACTCCTTCAGTTAATTTTCCCACCCCCCACCGGCCCATGCCTCTTTGAATTGGCCTAATCAAACTCATTGCACCACAGCATAAATAGAATTTTAATTTAAATCAAAATGAAAAATTGCCAAAATTTATTGTATTTATTGCAAAAATACATATTTGTTTGTCTGATCATTTGCTCTTGACACAGGTTTTTTTTAAAAAAATTTTTGGCTCATGTCACGAGAAAGAAATTTTAGATATCTCCGTCACACACATCATCAAACTAAAGTTATTTATTAATAATTTTATTAAATAGAGTTTATACTTTTTTTAATTGAGTGATGAGAAATGGTTTTGGATTACATAAATATGGTTTGAAAAAGATAGCACCCTGTTTGAATTTGTAGGCATATTCTATTTGGACATGGCAGGTTTAAAATAATCAGTTTGACTCTATGTATGTTACCATTCAATATGTACAAATTAAGTCTGCCCTTTAGGTGCATTCGACCCAATTAAAATAGCAAGAAGGTATAACTGAAATTCATGGAATAAGTGTTAGATAAATTTTGAAAATTCAGTCTTACCTAACTAAAAATCATGGTCCCTTTTGGTCATAAAGTCTGATTAAGTACTTTTCTTTTCATCTGTGTATATAAATTCCCATGGCAATTATCAACATTTCATTTATCTCTAGGTAATGGAGACCCTGTAGATTCTTTTTGATGTTTCCAAAGCTTAATGACTAGGAAAACCAAAATCATTTTAGACATTAACTCTGGCAATTCAGAGCTTTATTTCTATGATTGAGAGATAATGGGAGATGTAGTTTCCCTATGGTTTCAACTCAGGAAGACAGGAAAGATGTCCAAACTTAAAAGCAGCCGACCTTTACCGGTCATGTTTATCAAAGGCTAAGAATGAAATTGCCCATTGTTGAATATCTTGGTCTTACCCGAGCAAACGTTTTTGCTTATGAATGAATTAGTGTATGTTTCTATCAACATTTTCTGCAACCTGATTCTCCATTTTTTTTTTTGATATATTATGGTAATGATCTTAATTCTGCTTCTGTCAAAAGAGAAAAGAAAAGAGAGGTCGTCCTTTTCTCCCATGGGGGGAAGCCTTAGTGGGTACCATCAGGACCAAATAATACTGAGTCACAACAATTTTCCATTACGGAGAGAGAAAATCCAGGATTGTGGAGCAACATCCCATGCAGGGTTTGAAGACAGTGATGGAAATGAATCTGTCTGTCTGCTTTAGTTATCCTGACCCAACTTGAGTAACACAGAACAAGACAGATCCCCCCCATTCCTCCTGTCTGCTACAAAACACACATTTTGTGCTGCCCAATTCTCCCCTGGGAGAATCCCATGTTTTCTTGTTTCCTCTCTCCTTTTCAATTTCAATGCTCAATAGCCAAAATTATCAGATAAGAAATGTGTCTCATAATTTTACATTAAATTAAAGCATAGAACGAACAATTTAAAATTTTCTTGCTAGTTGTATATATAGTTGCAACCCTATATCTATATGTAGCTTGGACTTACTCTGGTTACTTGATCTACCATTGATTTGTAAATGTATCTGATCAGTCCCACAGTTTAATCTTTTAAGCAAGAAGTATCTGAAGTTAAATTATGAACCCATAATTAGAAAATAATGGCTGGTTAGCTGTTCTAAATCATACTATAATATATGGTCCTAATTAAGATGGCACCTAATTAGTGATCAATCATCTGTGATGATCAAGATCCTAATCGTTGACAGATGGATTGTATAATTATGATGATCATATAGAGATTAGTGTCATGAAACCATCTTTATTATAAAGTAAAAGTAGATGTACCCAAAACAAAAACAATATAAAGTCAAGGGACAGGATGAAGAGCTTTTAGTGGCACAAAATCCATAGTGGGCAGGAAACTTTTTTTACCCAAAATAATACTCTTACCAAGCATACCTAACTAAGCATGGGTGTTTTCTTTGGAGGAAATTGTAACTTGCAAGCACCATCAAGTTACCAAACAAATAAACAAAGAAGAAAAGAGTTTCCCTTTGTATAATTGGATCAAGTTCCAGATATATATCAGTTTACTCCATATGGCCGGATGGAGTAGGAGTATTTGGTTTGTGCTGAGACTTCCACTTAAAGAAAAGATTGAGGGTTGCACCAACCTGGAAAATCTCTGTAATATGGCCAAAAACCATGATGACAAGAGATTAACTGACCAATAAGATTAAAGAAAAATTAGAGCCATACATCCAAGTTGCTTTACCTGAAAGAAAAGAAGGGCGGTGAGTAGCTTTCAGAAATACAGTGTGCCATCTTTAATTTGGTACAGTTGTCTCACATTGAGGCTATTCGAAAGGTTATTGGGTATCTGCTTTTTGTTTCATGCATAAGAAATCCAGGATGACCAAAGAAACTTTTTCAATGTGAACAGTGATACGTGGTAAGCATGGGATACTTTTGAGAAATTTAATCAGCACTGTAGAGTAAGCATCCGGAAAAGATCACAGGTTGCTTTCTGGAATACCAATACACCAGAGAAGCAAACGAAAATGGGAATGGTTGACTACTTTATTGAATTATAATTAAGGTTAGTGGTTTATTTCTATAAGAATTTCTGGAAAAGAAATCATAGAACTTGAATTTTTTCTGTCAGAAATGTTTGATCTCAAGGGATGGTGATATAATTTTGATATTCTACTCATGAAAAGTATACTAATTCCTTCCTTGAGTCACCGACAGTGCAAAAGGAGCTTTAAATTAAGCTTTAAAAATGTCAACACCATTGCTTTATTTTATAACATATCCAAAGGGCAAATGTGGCCAAGACTATGACCCCAAAACCACATTCACAGCACAAAAAAAAAAAAAAACCCTAAAAATGAAAAAGAAATCAGGAGATCAACTGCTTTTGTTCTCTATTGCATCCCAAATCCCCAAAAATCTTAATTCCTACTTCTGTGATTTACTATTATTAATAGTTTAATGCAGGCAGAACCTAAAAGTAATTGAACCATTTTCTATATTGTTTTTATATTACACATAGTGTTGAATCAATCAATCTACTCAATGTACTCAGAAATTTTGAAATAGAAAGGTTAACAACTCGTGAAGTTGAAGACACTAAAGTCATTGAAGATCAGAGCCATTTTCCACTTGTCAAAATACTGGCTGAAGCATCAGAGATCCTGTGGGAAGTGCACACGACCATTGCTTTTCTTTATAACTTGCTGTTTGTCTTAGAGAAGCATGCCCTCTTACTGGTTTCACACCTCTTTCTTTTCAGGTTGAAATGGTGAGGAGTACTTTAGGAGGGGGAAAAGATAGAGAAAGATATGAAGCAGATCATAGAAACATTTCGGTTTGGTAATCACACCTTAACATGACATTCTTGGTTCCCTTCCCAAACTTGGGCCTAAGCCTAAACTGCAAGAGAGCACCCTTGTCTATGCACATAACCTCCAATCGTTTATTAATCAACCAATAACCATTATTTGTTGCCATGATTAAGCACTCATGACATAATATTCATACTGCAGTTATCAGAAAGATCCCAGTTTATGCATCATATAGACGAAAAATCTATATATTCACGAAATCTTTGAATATAGTTTTGAAAGATATGATGAAACATGTACAGTGTGAGTTCTACCTTGCATACTAATTTGCATACCCTTTCTGTACAGCAATGAATAATACAGCAATAATGGGAGAAAGAAGGAATATCACATATGGGAGGGCTTGGTTCAGTGCACCTTCTGTGACTTCGGCCCCTTCCAGAGAGTTGTAGGCTTTATCTTCAATAAATGCCTCAAAATAATTCTGGTAGCCTGTGTTCTTTAGCGAGGGGTTTGAGCCTGTGACCTTCATCATTTCCATGGCCTACCATACGTGAAAATTGTTATTATTTGTAAAGATGTACAAATACGAAGCAGACAAGAATATGAGATAATGATTTTCTGATTACACATCAAGCTTACTCTGCCTAAAGCTGACCAGCAACACTTGACTTCATCACAAGAGATCCCAATATAGTGTTTCTACCTCATTTTGTTCCCAGACTATCAATCATTTAGATGATATCTAGTATACTCAAATGTCAACTAATGATGGAGAAGCACATATTCAGTTTATCTTTCATATTTTGGATATGTAACGAACAACATGAAGTTCTTTCGCTAAATGTACATCCAGCATTGGAATGTGTAGCAACCGATCAGTTCACTATCAAATACCTTGAAACTGAATGTAAACTGCCTTGCTTTCTTGCTTACTTTGGCATTTGGATGAGACTGGAGCTTCTCATACATAATCCGAGCCTCACTTGGTCTGTGAACAATTGCAACTAGCTATAATCCATCTTGTAAGCAAATTAGATGTAATATAGTAACTCTTCACATATGGTTACGAGCAGAAGAATGACAATTGCTATAAAAGATTCCAACAGTATTTCAGATGACATTTTAGATCCATATATTGTTATAAAAAACCATCAGTGTTCCAACAGATTAAAATAATTGATAATGTACCTACGAAGTGAATCTTGACAGATAGACCATTGCAAAGCAGCAAATCCATGAAGTTCACTCTGCACAATCAGTAAAGAGAAATAACTACATGGAAAAGAACACCATATTACAGTTTACTGCTTTGCTGTAATGAATTTAGATTGTATTGGCATAAGTTTGATTTTCGACAACAAAAAGGCTTGATCTGGATCTAATTACAGTAAACAATAGCGACTTATGTTGTCTATCAAATCCTTGTTCATCATCGATCAAAAGAGGCAGAACAGAAAATCAAATTTCGTTGAGAAAAGGTTGTGAGCAACTCTAAGAAAAACTTTCCAACATGTTTAAATTTTTGTTCAAAATTTAGGAAGATGCCCTATTGTATGCATGCAAGTCAAATTATTCAAGCTGTGGTTCATTCAGAAGAATTACCTGATAAGGCATCTTCTCCATTACTCTTTCATAGCAGGATAAAGCTTCCTTAAGCTTCCCAGAATCCATTAATGAGTCACCATCTTTCAATGCCTGTAGTTACAAACACCGATTCAGGAGAAGGATGGCTTGATTCAGAAATTGTGAATGAAAATTTAGAATTATTGTTCTCAATTTCCTTTGATGCATTTTCTTTTACTTTGAACAGACCATTAACAGTAGCAAGAATTTTAATTTAAGTACCTTCTCACACTCGGATCTTAGCTTTGGGTCAACATTCAATCCAATTTTCTTCTTGTAAGCAGTAAGCAACTGCCTTGTGCGCTCATTTTTAGCAGCTTTATCTTCTTCTGATTCAAGCACTTCCCCAGGTCGAATAGTCCTTCCACCACCAAACTAACACCAAGAACCATGTCAGGTATAGTTGGATTTTAAAAAGTTTGAGGGAACATGATAGGGGCATCTTGTAATTGTACAGTCATGAGAACTGAAGCTTATTGCAATTCTGAACATTTTTATTGGTTCTTTTTCCATATACATTATTACTTGAAAAATAAATATGCACTCCCCAGCTGCTAAGCAGCTACAGTCAAACCATTTGTTATCCAACCAAATAAACGGATTTCCTTCAGCCACACAAGAGACCATTGAAAGGCACAAGATTATCAACAAAGACACATTATTGGCTCTTCTATAAAACCCGTAACATGACAATATCATACCGTCTTGGAGATGTTGCCAGGCCTAGGAAAGACTCCCCATGTTGAGACCTTCGGCTTATAAATTTCTGAGCTATCTTCTGTAGTTTGCTTTTCCTCTGATGTTGTTGCCTCCCCAAACTTGCTGGTGTCCCCAACAATAATCTCCACATCAGGCAAATCGCCTTCTGGAAACGGGTCTGAAACTGGAGCCAGGCCAGCTGGTAGTCCTCTGCTCTTTTTCTTATCAGCAAACTCAAGCCCTACGAAATCAATGCTTGAGATTAACAATTTTTCCTCCTTCTGAACCTTCTTCTCCGCAGTCTTGCCTAGCTGGGAGGTACCCCCACTCTCAGTGTTCTTGCCTAAAACATCAATTCCTACCAATTAGCAATTTATAACAAGACCATTTAGATTCCAGAAGATGTTCATTGGAATTTAAAATGGGAAAGCATTCCAAAATTGTTGGATTTCACAGCAATCAGTTTGGGAGAATCAGAAACGACAGATAAGGCATGCAATCACATTCTTAAAACAATTTTGGCTTCCCTCCCAGGCTATTTCTTAGACACAAATAGTACTGTGACTATATAGTGCGAATCCTCATTCTATTTTGAAATCTACCTTCTCCTAATTCTAATCAGGGAGGGAAAAAAGAAAATATAGAATTCATGTTCTCACCTTTTCTTTTTTAAATTCTTAGTTTTCTTGGCAACCAGAGAACAATTGTCAACAAAATCGAGGAAAATAAAAAACTATATACTCTCTCATTAAACACAAGAATTCCAGAACATTACCTGAAGCAATTCTGCTCTCACTGGCATTGTCCACACCACCAAGAACCCCTGTATTCTCCTTGTACTCTCTTGCTTTTCGCAATGCAACCTTAACTGAAGCAGAAATTTCCTTACTTCCGTCAGTCTTTTTCCTATCTCTGCCAGAATCCTCTCCTGGGTTCGGCTCAGTTTTTGAATCTGGGTTCACTTTCATTTTCTTATACGCTTTAGCCCTCTCAAAAGGAAGCTTAACAGGGTCCACAGGACCCTCTGCGGATTCAGGACTTGTTTCTTCCGAGTTTGGTTTTTGAGAGAAGGATAGTTTGAAAGGAGAGTTCTTCTGACGGTTAGAGGAAGAGAAGAAAGCAGTAGTGTTGAGAGTAGACAGCCATGAATGTTGAGATGAATTTGCTTAGTGGTCGTTGAAGAGTGAGTGAGCTTTTTGTCAACCGATAATTCATATATACTTTTAACTAACTTTTAAACCGAGGTAACTTCATGCAAAAGCAGTATAAGGATATTTTATTATTTTAACATTAATATTTGTTTGAAACAATAACAAATATATATAATTAAAAATTTTATTAAAAAATCTATTCATTGTTATAAAAAAAAAAATTAGAGCCATATGTAATAATATATAGACAACATTTACTAAAATTTAAACTCTAAAGAGATAGAGTTACCGAAGGAATGGAGGCCTTGGCTTGGGTATATATCTTGTTCACTTGAAGGAATGGAGGCCTGTTACCGAATGGGGCTGAAATAATAAATACATTGCATTATAAAGACATTCATGATAAAAATAAAAAATCAAAGATCTCGGTGAGAAGAATTGAGGTCTTTACGCAAGCGTCTCATCTCTAAGAGCCTGTTTAGTCTAATTTTTTTTAATTTAAAAGTTATTATAAAATTTTTATAAAAAATTATAATTTTTAAAATTAGACTAAATCTGTTTGGTAAATTTACTTTTATAAGTTTTTTTTATAAATAAGTTGTTTGGTAAAATAATTTATATAAGTTTTAATTTTGATTAACATTACCATAAGAGTATTTAATAAATAATTTTCTATTAATCACAAATTCTTTTGTTCATAATAAAAAAAAGTTAATTTTATTTTTTCATGTATAAAAGTATAAAAAGTATTTTTATATAACATAAAATTTATAATTAATAATAAATCATATAAAATTAAAAATAAATAATGTTGAAATTATTTTAATAGATAAAGACATTTTTAAAATAAAAAGAAAAATTTTCTTAAAAAAGAGACATGTTTTAAAAAAAGAAAAGGGTAAGGCTCTCCTCTAAAACTTTTTTTAAATTTTATTTTTTAAAAAAACTATTGATTTTTTTTAAAAAAATGTTCTAAATTTTCATTTGACTTTGACTTTTACTTTTACGAGTGCCAGCCGCAAAAATGAATGCCATCAACTAGGGCGCTATTGGCCACTAATCACTCGCTCGCCAGCTGCTCAAGCTCCGCGTTTCAAGTTCGTTATCCTAACCGTCCCGATCCCTTTTTCTATCTTATCTACTGCTCCTTGGCTCCCTACAGCTCCAGCCCTCTCTAGAATAGCTCGCACCTCGGGTGGTGCTTTAAACGACAAATTTTTCCGGGCGCACTCTGGCTCCAGCCCTCTCTAGAATAGCCAGCCCACTCTGGCTCAGTAGTCGGCCTATGTTTCCGGGCGCACGCTTAAAGGCATGATTAGTTCCACAAATTTCACTGCACTGGCCATAGTCAACTCCTTCTCGTTGTATGGAAATAGAGATCTGATTTAAACGACCAAGTACAACATCACATTTGAGACTTGAGATGTTAATAATAAATAGATGAGTTTTGGCTAGTACAACCACTCTGTTGTCCATTTCTAATAAACGTGATTGATCCAATTCTATATCATCTTCTGAAATTTTATAACACGAGTGATTGTCCATCGGAACTTTAATAGTCTGAATGTCCGATACCATTAATGTCCAATAGTTTTGATAGTAATGGTTGGATCTACTACTGCCTCGTCCATTGAGTATAAGAGAGCAAATGATGGTATAGCAATGAACATCGGGATGATACTAGAAAATATGGTCTGAAGAATCTCGATAGTAATTCCATGAACAATCTTTTGCGCAGTTGGATTTTTGTGATAGTGGAAATGCCATAAAGCACGAACCAAGATTCGTAACACAAAAACCAAAATCAGAATGAGGAAGAAAAAGATATCGTGATGTAAATCTATTATTCCTTGCATCATAAGTGTTGTTGCGTCTTGAAATCCTAATTGCCATGGTTCTGCTGCATCACAAGGAGTAATTGTGAGGAATAACCATTCTAGAACAATCATTTGCTTTGTTTCAGGAATCAATGGAAGAACGGAAAATTGCTTAAGTGGATGATCGGGCATGGGAGCGGGCATTGGTAAGATCTCCAAGTTAGGAGCCGGTTGAGGCGGAGTAACAATTGGCACGAAAAGCGGCACCACACTATTAAATGTATAAAGTGCAAGAACAAATGATCTTACAATTGTGAAACCTAGACTTAGACCATGAAAAACTGTTTCCATAATTCCCTTCATTCTTTAACTGCTCTGCTCCCACCAAAAAAAAGAGAGACTGATTCTGACTATCCCAATTCATGAAATCACTGGTTGAGTTGGTCTAACCAAGAAAGACATGGGAAGTTTTGGGCGTAAAAGTTACTGTCTTCTCTTATGAGATTTCTAGTTGGGTGGAAACTACGCTCCGAAATGAAGCCCCCCTTACAATTCAAAAGTTTAGAAAGGCCCTTCTTTTTTTTTAGAATATAGGAGGGGGATCTGACTTCTTAGAAGGGGAAGGGCCTACCTAGATCGGGTCTTGATAATTGAAGAGAGAATAGAAGAAAGAGACATAAGAGTACACAAAAGAAAAAAGGGAGAGTCTTGACAGACATGGTTCAAGGTGACAGGATAAAGCTAATCTAAACGATGAGAATAAAATCATTTGAGCTTTTGTCCCTGTACATTGAGAGCAAAGAAGATTTGGCGTGTGAAAGGATTGATGAAAACTTTTACCGCTTCGCTAGTGAGCTACCCACCAAGCCTTTAGTCCTAGACGAGAATAAAGCTAATCTAAACGATGAGGCTCTAGGAGCCCATCGGAGCAGGAAGAAAAGAGGCAACACGTGATGGAGAAAGGAGCTTCTTCGCTTGACCCTTAACTACCGCTAACACCCCTTGTGCTATACCTGACTGACTAAGATATAAGAAGGATGGAACCTAGAAAATGTACATTGATATTCGAACCATCAAGAAAATAAAAAGAAAGATTGCCGCTTGGACAACATGGAGAAAATCTTGGCTGATGTTAGTCTCTTTTCGTTTATTGAATTGGGAAGGGCTTACCACCAGATCCCGAGACAGGAGATGATTTACTGCTTCAAAGATGCGAGAGGGCTTATGGGAATGGCTCGAGATGACTTTATGGTTGGCAAAACCCACAAAGAAAAGAGGATGATGAAGAGGACAGGACCTAGAGCATCCTCCTTCTGTGCATGAGATTATTATAAGAATTCCCGTATTATTTTTCTAATAGAAGTGAGCATACCAAGAACCTCTCTTCCTCATCCATTATAGGTTAATGACCAGTCAACAGATTTCATATTTATCAATTAGAGTAAGCTCCTATTGACTTACAAAAGTAGATAGGGAGAGAAAGCCCAAAATAGATTTGGATTCCACTTAAGATTGTGAAATCACCCTTATTGGCATCGATTTACTTTCTTTGTGAGCAATTAGCAGGGAAACTTTAGGCAACTTTCCTTGATATTATTATGGTTTTAAATTTAAGTGCAGCCATAAAAAGAAGAAGAGAAGATATAAAAGAAACTAGGCTCTTAGCAGCCAATGAATTGGCATCTGGCTTGACTGTTGGAATTTCCTTGGCTGCCATTGTTTATTAATTTAATTAAAGTAGCTTTCTCCCATGAACTAAAGCACTTAAAAAAAAAAAAGAGAAAAATCGATAGTTTAAATAATATCCCAACTAGAAGAGGATGTAGGAGCTACTAGGGAATTAGGGAGTAGGTTGTTATAGAATCCAATCTAGTCTTTGACTTTGGGCATTAGGAGTAAGGCCTGGCCTAGGGAAAGGCTTCTTTCTCGCTACTATAGAACGATTGATTGCTTGCAGTAAAAGGAGAATATCCCATGCAATTAGCTTTCCAGGGGGGAGTGATTCCCATGAGTTTGGTGTTTCTTCTTTCCTTACTGATTTTTGTGCTAGCGTAATTAAATAAGCAGTTGAACTATTGAATCAAAAATCAACGATCTTGTTGAATTATTGAATTACTATATCAAAAATAAAAAATCATCTATTCATGAATCAAAAGCTTTCACCATGGTTTGTAAATGAATCAAAAAGAAGAAAAAAAAACTAGCCGTGCAACTTTCACCAAGAACTGCCCTGCTAACCCAAATGAATCAAAAAGAAGAAAAAAAAACTGACCACACTCCTTAAAGAGGAATCAAGTTTTCACCAAGAATTGTCTTGTGAATCCTGCTAATTAAGAAGTGTGGGAATCATGTGAATCCTGCTAACCTGAGAAGTGCGGGAATCATAGTCTAGAAAGAAAGAATGGCCTGAGAATCCTGCTAACTTGAGAAGCACGGGAAGAAAAGCTACCAAGAATTGGCTCTAGAAAGAAAGAAGAAGAAGGCAAAGAAAGAAGAAGAAGGCATAAGAGAAGAAAGCATAGGAATGAAGGAAAAAAAAAAAGAGTAAGGAGAGGAGAAGAAAGCATAGGAATGAAGGAAAAAGAAAGAGTAAGTAGAGGAGAAGAAGGCTTAGGAATAAGAGAGGCGCACTCAGAAAGTACCTTTAACCCCATAACCTCCTAAGAGAGATTTTAGAATGAGATAAACAATTATGTAAAATAACATTCTCACAATCTCTTTTGGGATCCAGCTCGCCTAGTCGACTCTGTGGAAGTGATTCACGGGCCTAAGCCCGATTTCGCTGGCATCCTCTTCCGGAAGATTATTACTACCAACACTGCTTTCTATTGGAGCAGAACCGAACCATGAAAGCAAGGAGAACAAAGAAAGCGAGAAATAACCAAGAAAGGTGCCTTGCCAAGGTTGAGAAACCGTGAAAAAAGGGTGTGGTGGTGGTGGAATCAGGAAAGGATGTTGGAAATCAAATGGCACAGAAGAAGAACAATTGGATGGGAAGCAGAACCAGGAAAGCAAGGAGAACCAAGAAAGGTGCCTTGCCAAGGTTGAGAAATCGTGAAGAAAGGGTGTTGGGGTAGTGGAATCAAAAAAGGATGTTGGAATTCAAATGGTACAGAAGAAGAACAGTTGGATGGGAAGCGAGGGTAATATTTATAGTATTTGTTGTTGGCGGGAAAGTAAGTCTTAAACAAGCTAGAAAACAGCTTCCTAGACTTATTTAAATACCTTCTCACACTCAGATCTTAGCTTTGGGTCAATATTCAATCCAATTTTCTTTCTGTAAGCAGCAAGCAATTGACTTATGCGCTATTTTTAGCAACTTTACCTTGTTTCGTTTCAAGCACTCGAATAGTCCTTCCACCACCAAACTAACACCAAGAAACCATGTCAGGTATATCTATAGAGCAGTTTGAACATGAAAGAGGCATCCTGTAATTCTACAATCATGAGAACTGAAGCTTATTGCAGTTTTGAACATTTTCCTTGGTTCTTTTCCCAGTTACTTCATTACTTGAAAATTGAAAATGCATTTCCGAGCTGCTAGATAGGGTCTCAAACAATTGTTAAAGTGGGTCACCTTGGCTCACTCATTGCATACATAGAAGCAGGTAAATCTCTGCTGTTCTGAGTACAGTATGGAAATCAGTGACTAGTATGCAGTACAAAACATGTTTCAGGCTTTCAGATGCATTATGAATCCCAGAGCCAATCTTGGAAAGGAATTTTATAGATTTAGGTACTTGCCAAGTCATTAACTTAACTTAGTCTACTGCAGCAATGGTTGAAGGATAAGAAAGAAATACTCTACTGCAGCAATGGTTGAAGGATAAGAAAGAAATACAATCTCCAAGAAATTTAAATGAAAATGAAGATAAAATAAGGACAGAAATAAAGTTGCTGTACGAAGCAACTATTAACAAACGAGACAAGGAATTTAAAGAAGAACAAAAATTGTTCTGATGAAAGGCACATTTTATTCACATGAGACACCCTTATTTATACACAAAAAAAGTAGTTACACGCATAACACTTGTCAAGACATGGATTCAAGTGTTAAGACATGGATTATAAGTGTTAAAGGAAGTTTAAAAACAGTTTACATGTAATAACTACAAGTAACTGCATGTCTTAATTCAAATAATCAGCAAGGCACACATACACAAACAGCAAGCTATGCAAGCATTATTCTCAACAGAAAAAGCTAAGGCCTAGGCCAGCTAAACTAATGAAACTGTAGAATTCATATTTGAATTTCAGTATTGTTCATCGAAAGACACGCATTGAGTGGTTCACACATGTAAAGCCACCATCTACCATCAGATTGTCTCCACTTATGTATCCAGCTTCATCACTAGCTAAGAAGAGAACAGCATTCGCCACATGGTCAGCAGTCAAGTCCACCCCATTCAAGTTAGCAGATTTGGCAACAAAAGCACGAAAACCGACTAGGGCATCTTCGGTTCTTTCATCCTCAGGCAAGTGACGTAAAGACAAGCCCGTTGGAACTCCATACGGTGAAACGCAATTCACACGTATCCCATATTTTCCTAGCTCAGCTGCAACATTCCTGTTAAGGCCTAAAACAGCATGTTTGGACCCTGTATATGCATGTGGTCCTAGACCCCCAATCACACCAGCAACACTACAGACAGAAACGATGGAACCCTTTTCATGAGGGATCATAATCCTAGCAGCATGCTTCATTCCCAGGAAAACACCCTTCACATTCACATCCATCACCTTCTGGAAATCTGATAAATCATAGTTACGGATATCATGATATGGTGGACCTGATAATCCAGCGTTGTTGACCATAATATCGAGCGTCCCAAACTTTTCGACTGCAAAGTCAACTGCAGAGCGAACTTCTTCTTCTATTGTCACATCACAATGGAAAAAGCAAACATTTGGGGCATCACCAAGGGATTCACAGACTTTCTGGCCAAGATTGTCTTGCACATCGACTATACAGACTTTGGCACCATGCTTGTGAAATAGTCGCACAATGCTCTCACCAATGCCAGATGCTCCACCAGTAACCAACGCCACTTTCCCTACTAATCTGTCAAAGGGAATGAAAACATATGCTTAACTAATTAACCAAGCATATGCATATGCAAGCATAAAACGGATGCAGAATGTATTAATACAAATGGAGTCACCGTTTTATGCTTGAACTCCACTCGATTCAGCAATTAGGCAAACTAGCTACCAATTCAGCAAGAAATCTCAACAAACTGATATATACTTTGAAATTAAAGCGATCAAATCACAACAGGCCAGATCAGATAATCAGATATATGTGGACATCATAAAACAGTTCACCACCTGATTTATTGTCTTTCATATGAACCCAGCTATAATTGAACACCAAAAGCCATGATTGCATGAATGAATTGCCACCACGGAATTCATTACCTAATCATCCTCAAACTTACCCAAAGACCCACAAAAACAAACACCAATCCAAGAGAGACAAAAGGAGAAAACAATTCATAGCAGGAAAACCAAATCACACAATCAGTGAGGCATGCATGTTAAAAGGAACAAAAAAAACATCAATAAGAACTGAATCTGTAAAAGAAGTGCAAAAAAAGAAAAAAAAAAGAAAGTAAAAGGTTTGCCTTTGGCTGGGCAGTGATGAATCACTGGAGTCAAGGGTGCTGCTAGTAGCCATGGCAGGAGCTTCACTGCTTGATGCTTTCTCCCTCACCTTATCTCCCAAGACTTCTAACTATACTATTGAAGCACTGTCTTTCTTCCTCTCTACTTTCCTAGGTTTGCTTTTGAAATTTTGGAACATATGTTTGAGATTAGCAGAAAATAATGAATTTACGTTACTGAGGCTTAACTAGCTAACAAACAAAATGTGGAAAACGAAAACTGAAGTACCATTTTTATTAGTAATTGGTAAGAATGACCCAATGAGAGAATGAGAGAGAGCCCGAACAAACTGGTTTACTTGTGTTAGTGAAGGGGAAAATGACAGGGCGGGCAAGGTGGTCGACATGTTGCCAAAACTCCAAGGAAAACGTTATCAACAACTTTATCTTTTTTGCGGTATTTCACTCATTGCCATGCATGCCAAAGTTTGGAATCATAACTGAGTGGAATCTGCATTGTACCGAAATTAGAAACAACCTTTCCAGCCAATCGAGTAAATGGCAATTATTACTTTAAGGAAGATGGAAACATAGCTTTTGCAAACATATGGTAGCATTGTCCTTACTTTAATGGTGATATTCCTTAAAAAAATTGTACACTTTCTAAAGTGCCATGATAATGTACTTGAAAAGAAAACTTAGCATTTGAAAATGGTAGCATGAGAAAATGACAGATGACCATGGTTATATTCTTGGTGCACTTATAGCAATAGCTTCATTATTTCCTCTTTATCAGCATCCCTCCCATAAACTTCAGATTCATATACTAAAGAAGTTGTGGGCAATCTTATTGATGATTGCCTTCCAACACTGGTTCTTAAGCCTATGACATCTTTTTGTTCTGCTATATATTCTAGCCTATCGATGATCTTTTCCAATTTTGATTCTATCTCTTTCTCAAATAGCCCAAGAGAAGTTGAGATCAACTGCTGTACCTGACTTATGCTGCTTGTTGACTTTGCTTCAACTCTGCATTTGAGTGCTTGAGTAGCTATCTCATCCATCACATCTTCTGTATCATAAACTGCATCTTTAAGCTCATCAACCCACTTCTTCACTGTCAAACCGGTAATTTGCTTCTCCTCAGCATCATTGAGAACTGTATCAACAGAAATCAAAAGTATCTTCAACTTCTTCAATAAGTCATCAGTGAGTTTCTTTCCCCGGATGAAGTCAATAACCTCACGGGAAGCCATCCTATCAAACAACACCTGGAGGAAAGCAGAAAGAAAAGCCCCACCCACAAACCCATCCATCTTGTTTTCTTCTTAGTAGAGAAGGAAAATGAAGTGAAACTTAGCTATGTTTCTTCTGTTGATATTGGTAGATAGCTTTTCTGATTTTGATTAAGGGCATGAACACGTTTTGTATGTCATTCCGGAACCTGTTGACAAAACTTGCTTACATTGCTTTTAATCCTATAAAATATCAAAATAAAATACTTCAGTTCTGTTGAAAAAATTACATAGGTTAAGCTTACACAAATATATTTTATTTGCAGATAGATGTTCAACTTAACAAATTCTTACAAGTGTCAGGTCAATCAATACTAAACTATTCAGAATAGCAGCTGAGTACCCCCAAAAACAATCATGACAGCAGATGAGATAGGAAGAAATCTTAATATTTGGTAAACCAACAAGACAAATTATAACATCATTCACCGTTTTGTTCTTTTCCTTTTCTTTCTCTTTTTTCTCATTTTCTGGCATAAATTAACAGATCAGAGAAAGGGTAACTGAGCAAGGATTTGACAGCTTCTTTACTTCTTTGCAATCAAGAAATCAAATGGGTTGATTCATTTATACATTTTGGCAGTTGGCATCAGTATGTTGACTTGATACACAATTTAAGAAGATAAAAATGGGAAATAGCTTTGCAATACAATCATTTTACACAAGAGAATAAAGAATTTAAAAAAAATTAAGACCAAGTGAGAATCTCAAACTACAATATGAAACTGCAAAGTTGAGATTTGCATCATGAGTCAGTGGTTTTACAAAAAAGGCATAGTTCATTACTGGGGTACATCCTGAGAGCTAGATGGCTGCCAAATTTGTACATAAAATAATAATCACCAAAGGTGCCTTGTTTGAGGATGAAATCATGCAGCAACCATGAACTAAAGATGACAAAAGAACATGGTTGGGGCTTGAATGGAATTCTATGATCAACACTAAGGCCAGACTAGGTCAACAGAGACCCTTAGCTCTTGCGGATCTTCCTTTACAATCTCTGACTCATACTTGTTGGCATCATTTCTCAACCGTTTCTTGGCAGCAAAAGACATCGAAGCACCACAAGAAGCAGGAGGAGGTGGAGAAGAAAAGCAAGAGGAGGAAGGAGGTGGTGTTTCAAAAGCAAAGTTTGGTTCATGGTGGCGAAGAAGTTCAGACAATAAAAGTACAAGAGAAGCCATGGAAAGAGAAAACCAAGATTTATCTTATCAATCAACTGATCTTTTTTCTCTGAAAGAAAACTGGATTGCTGAACCACTATTTATACTGCAAACATGAAAAGAAAACGGTTAGAGACATGAAGTTGCAATAGCTCATTGTTTCTATCGCTAACTGTTTGGGTTGGCTGCATTTATTAGGCTACCAGGAAGAGGAAAAACCAGGGCCAGAGTCATGCAAGCCCCTTGATTTCCTGAGGGTGAAAATGATTCTGCTGGTTTTTGGTGGCTTTAATGGGCCTTTTTCAGGCTCTTGGATTTGCCGCCATTGTATTTTATGGCTTCAAAAGTAAGTCAGCTTCCGCTTTTTATGGTTCTTGCGTAGTTGTCCACTTTCTACCCCACATGTTCCGTCTACAAAACCATGAGTCGCGCCAGTTGGCCTGCTGATGCTTGTAAATATGGCGGTTTGTCGGTAAACTACGTGGACATTTGTGCTACCAATATTTCATTTTTTAATTAAAAAACTTATGCTATTCATAACTTAAAGAGGACAAGTCATTGTTGTCGTTTTCTTCATTCCAATTTTATCAACTTTGATTCAAGTTTTGCAATCTGACTTTTTCTTTTACCAAATATGAATATGCATTGGTGGTCCATAGGAAACTATACCAGGAAGAACTGACTAAAGGGGAGTTGTGAACATGATTTATCAGATAAAAAGTAGGCTGTGGACTTGGGATTGAATCCGTTTGCATTAAAATTAGAATGCATAGTTATGTTCAAAGCATCCTTTTGACTACAAAGATGTTTCAGTCTCCAACTAAGCAAATTGTTGCTTTAATCCTTCACAATGTCACTATTTCAGTAAATAAATTCTGGTATGAAATGTTGATAATTCAAACGACTTTTCTTTGTAAGAAAAAAGAAAGGTCTAAATAGAACAACATGATCATTCTTGGACTAAAATCCTAAGAATATGATAGAAACAAAAGGAACAAAGCTCAATGTTTTCTTTGATCATCCTTTTGGTCAACTCCAATGAAGTTGCGTTTCTTGGTTGTATTCATGTAAGGCCTAATAACCCATTCGATCTGAGCCTCACTCTGGTCCATTGTTCCTAATTTTATCTGCAACACATGCAAAGCAAAAAGAAACAAATATAGTCAGTTGAATTTGCACTTCAATATAGAGCACCTCCAATAATAGCTACGACTAGAAGTTTATTGAAATGGCATGATAGCTACCTGATAAAGCCGCAATTCGAACCTAGGACCAATCTCCTTCAGCTCAACTGATTTAGGACCTCCATGCTTCTCATAAATGTGATGCCTGTATGTTTACATGCTATCAATGAGTGAGAGTGAACTTTTGACAACATTGAAACTTGAGACAAAGCAATCTAAAGGGTGTGTATCTACATCTAAAACACTAATTTATATGTAAGTAGAATGTGATCCAGTTGCATTTAACGACTAAGCTTCACTTAAGCAGTCCATAGTCCAATGAAGTGGATCGTCATTAGTAGATGGCCACTGTAAAAGACCATGATGTCAAAGAACCCACGACTGACAAGTTGACTCCTTCCAACCTTTTAACGAGCAATTGACCATAAGTTCTCAAGTCTTAGCTATGCATGACAAAATTCAGTGGTTCCTTACTTTACATCCAACATTGACATAAAGTATCCCCTTCAATGCCAAAGAATCCATCAAAATCTATAGAAGAGAACCAACCTGAATGAAATATAGTCAGACTGATTAGCAAAAGTCACAATACGTTTTGTATCAGGCTTTGGGACAGGGAACAGATGCTTTAGAATATTTGCTGTCCTCTCACCCAGCTGCCAAAATAAATTAAAAAAGACTGTCAGCAACACAAAAGATAACTCCTGTAAAAGGATTATTATTAAACACTAAAATGGGGAAACATACAACACATACATGAAACTCCTTTAAGGAAATTTCAGTAAACAGTCTTTACCATACCATCTATTAGACAAACAAGGCATTTATGTAAAACCATGAAAAACACAACATAAAAAGTTTCAAGAATGCACATATATAAATTGGACCTAGCTGCATTGTATGCTTCAGAAAAATATACAATTAATAGGCAATAAGAATACCTTGGTTCCAAAATTGTCAAGAATCAAATGTGGATAGGCCTCAGGCATTTTTCCAATGGCTTTCTTGTCCTTAATGTCATGTCTTGTAACCTAAAGGTAAACATCAGATTAAGAAGACAAGCATGGAGAAGGAGGATAAAATAAAGCTCTGTGCAGACTAGAGGACTCATCAAATACTTGCCACATTGAGCAATCCAAAGTATGCTGTGGGACCGAAAGGAAGATGACTTATAATCAAACCATCTGGCACACCACGATGTTCATGAACTAAAATAACATCTGTAAAATCGTGTGCCCTGCAACTTTCAATAATTTCAGATATAACCTGCAAATAAGAAAAAAGGACTCAAAAATCAATTTCTAGTGTTCGCTAGAAAACCAATTTGATGCCAAATGAATCATTTAAGAAATAAGGTTGTGGGCCTTCATTATAATGATCATAACTAGCAGAACCGAGGAAAGAGGCTTAGCAGATGGCATCTTATTAGCCATTTAGGAGAGCTCACATGCATCAGAACAAAAAAACAACTAATAGCAACTTAAGTAAGATTGCATAAGGGTAAACAATGGACCAACCTGGTTACCACGATTCATTCGCTCTGCATTAGGAAAGACAAACTTCAATTCCTGCAAGCAACATGCCATATGAATTAGAATTGGTGATCAAATTGACATGCATAATAATGGGGAAAAAGAATGTTATTTATCACCAAAATGGACAAACCAACCTTAACAAACTGTACAAGAGGAGCACTTGGATCCCGAGACGTCGTCAGCAAAATCTTAGGATCTCGTTCCGTTGCATTTGCATACTCATCATCAATATGACTTTTGGGAACTAAACAAAGCAGCAATTTAAGCAGTCATACATATATTAGCACCAATTCCCAATAATGCAAAACAAATAAAAATGTTTTCTTAGACTCAGAACATAACCAAAAAAACCAAATTTCAACAAAATAAAAAAACAAACATACTGGCAGTGTAGTCATCTTCAAGGTCAATTTCTTGGCGAAGCGTGGCCTCCTCATTTCGAAGCTCAGTTGGAATTGGTTTTCCCTCTACACCCAAACAGAATCAATAACAAAAAAATTGAAAATTGAAATTAAATGATCATAAAAAGGAAGATTTGATAGTACCCTCAAGAGCTTCTCTGATCTTCCGTTTCTTCTCATAAAGCAACCGCTCTTTGCCTTCCAAGCTCTTCCTGTACAAATACTCTCTTCTCAATCTTATGTTTCTTCTCAACATCTTTATCTAATTTAATTTCTAAGATGGTAAAAAGAGCAACCACCACCCAGATTTTGCAGGGGTTTTTCCTTTTCTAGGGTTTAAGGTTTAGGAAGATTGTTGAAGAACAGAAATACACAAAAACGACGACGTCTGGTGCTTGTAGCTGCATTTTGGGCTGAGCCATGTTTATTGGGCTAAATGTGGGCCAAGAGAGATCCAACGTTGATACGAACCCGACGTCGTTTTAAGAGAAAAAAACACATTACAAAACCCTTCTGTTTTTTCTGTTTCCCCTTCCTTCGACACTCGACAGCCGCGAAGCAGCAAAAAAGAGGAGAAGCACAGGAAAAAAGAGATGGGAAAGAAAGCGAAGACATCAAGGAAAGGGAAAAAAGCATGGAGAGCCAACATAAGCACGGAAGACATAGATGATTACTTCGAGAAATCCACGAAGGATGCTCTGTCTGGGGGATCTCTTACTTCTGCACCTACTGAATCTCTCTTCTTCATCGACAAGTCCAAAGGTCTTCTTTTGCACCGCCACTTCTTTGTATCTCTCTTGTTTTTTAATCTGAAATTGGTTTTGTGAAGTGGGGTTTTCGTCTTTTTTAAAATTTTGATATGCTTTTACCAGATCTTTCTGTGAAGAGGAAGATTGAGAAAAAAAGAGAAAAGGTGTTGCGAGTCGATAGTGTGTTGCAGAAGAACCCTTTTGTTCAAGCAGTGCTATCTTCAAAGCAGAAGGATTCTAAGAAGAAAAAGAAGGAGGCTTTGAAAGCTAAAGATGTTGTACTTCAAGATGTTACCAGGGTGAGAAGGTGTTGAAGTGAAGCTAAACTTTGTTAATTTGTTAGTTAAAGGGACTGCTTTTTGTTTTAACTTGATTTTCATTTGTTTTGGTATAGGATAATTCTGCCCCTGATTCTAGCATGGTTCCCATATGGGGAAATGAAGGTATTTTAAGTTTAATGTTTTGATTTTTCTTTTTCATGGGGCTTTTACATTTGGATTACATATGAAATGTGATTTTCTGTATGCTCTTTCAGGTCAACATAGTGGTAAAGCTAGACAGGTGTCCAAAAATTCGATTATTCCTGCTGTAGAAGTTGAGCCTCCAGGGTGTTCATACAATCCCTCATTTGAAAGTCATCAGGTGAATTTTGAAACACATAACTGTATATTGTCTGTTTCATTCTTTACTCTACTCTTTATGAGGTGACATGTTGTACTTTTCTGTAATCTCAAACCAGGATTCTCTGGCTGAAGCTGTTGCAGAAGAAATGCAAAAAGCCTACAAGATTGAGTTGGGACCTCAACCAGTTCCATTAACTGTTGTGGGGGAAGTGATTGATGAAGACAACGTGAGTTTCTATTGTTCTATTCATCTATAATTTATTCTTCTTACTTGCAACGTTTGACACAAATAAATGATGGTTATGAATTCTTATTACATTTAGTTTAAACTTCATTAGTAGAAATATTGACAAAACCATCTTTTTTTATTTTTGGTTAGAAATACTTTATTGAGGCAGATGATGGAAGTGACGAGGAAATGAATGAGGAGAATTTGAGTGAGAATAAGGATCCTGCAACTGAGAAAAGGTTAGTTAACTTTAATATATTGTTGCTTTTCAAAAAAAAAAAAAAACTTTAATATGTTGTCCATTGCCATTATTGAATTGCTTATCTATTTGTTATATTATTTTGCCTTCCGGGGAAAATATTTGGTTTTTGAGGGTTATGTGGGGAACTGGTAAATTTGAATGTCTGTGTGTAGAAAAATTGAACTTGAATCTGTAGGTTCATAATTAAGTTTAGATTTGTTCTTTTGTTTTATAATGAGAACCAAAATGCTATAACCTCAAACCAGCTTTGCTGTATGTGGATGGCCAACTTCTATGGAATGAAACTTCCTTTTTTTTTCTGTTATCATGAACTCTTGATCTATTTGTTAATTCTGCTTCTATCATGCTGCAGGCCTTCCAAAACAAAGAGGGTGACTCGAGTTGAGTTGAATAAGAGAGCTAGAAGGAAAGAACTGCAAAGAAAAGAAGCAGAAGCTAAAAAGGCAGAGGAATTTTCCAAGGACATTGACAGGTATATTAACATTGTTCTCTACTATCTTTTATTTTAGTAACGAGTATATTCTTATTATCTGTTGGTCCTTCTGGATGCAGCTTGCCAGATATATTACAAGAAATAGCCAAAGAGGATGAGGAGAAGCAAAAGAAACATCTTCGAAAGGTCATAGCTAAGCAAGAAAGACTAAAGGCTTGTCCGCCACGCTTGGGAAAATACAAGTATGCAAGTGCTTTAAGAAGATGTTCTCATTGTCATCTATTTTCCAATTGGTTATGGGCATAATTAATAGTATCTGTATAGATTCTTATCTTAATGGCAATGACCAAATTTCACAATTTATGTGTGTATCTAAAAGAAAATTTTTATAATGTCTTCGAAATATATGCCATCTTAATGTTCTGTTTCACTTCTTGCATTGAGTGATCTGACAGATGATGCTATGCTTGCAAACATTTAAAGGAATTAGAAATAGACATCTGATTGATCTGAATTCTTCATAACCTAGATTCCAGCCTGCTCCTCCTCAAGTCCTGTTATCTGAAGAACTTACTGGATCTCTCCGCAAGCTTAAGGTTCATATTTTTCAATATCCTGTTTAATTTTAAAATTTACTTTTAGATAATAGTATAAATTAACTGTCTCCCTGTTATTTTGGATATTGTGTGAAGGGTTGTTCAACACTTGCAAGAGATAGATTTAAAAGCTTAGAAAAGAGAGGCCTGATTCCCCCATCAGCGAAGAGTGGAAGGTCAGTTGAATTTGATGATCTCTAGTTTGTGGTTGACAGAGACATGAAACCAATGTGTCATGGTTTTTATTAGAAGCTCTTTTATACTGTTTCTCAACTGCTCATAAATTTATCATTTGCCTTGGTAGCGTCAACCTTTTGTTTTTGCAAATATCCGGACATGGTGATCATGTTCAACTGCACCATTGACAGTGACTTGTTTTGCCTGTGGACAGGAAATAGAGGTTCTACTTCCAAGGGTCGTGACAGTTCAATTAATTTGGTGAGGGAAATCGGAAGACTTTTCACCTGATGCCCCTAAAGTTTGAGGAAATTGCCATTAAAGGGGACCAAGCCAGACCCGACTGCAATCTCGGAATGCTTTCCTATGTTGCATGATAGTTAAATTCACACATGGTTGTTTTGTGACCAAAGAAAGTGTTATGTGATGTAATAAACCCGGAGGATAATTTGATGATGAATCTAAAGTCAGATTTTTGAAACACTACTGTCGTGTATATGCTGATTTCTGTTAGTTTGAATGAGCTAAATTGTCAGAAAAAGATATTTTTGGATTCTATGCCTCGGGTGAAATCCACCATCTCTGGTGTTTAGCATGGTCTCTGCTTCCCAAGAAAACTCCATGACCCAATTCTTATTCGTTTCGTTTCATTGAATGCCCAAAGAGCTGGCAAAACATTCAAAAACCATCCAATCAGGAGTAAGCGTAATTGCCCGAAAAGGAAAGAGAAGAAGATTAATAAAACCAGGGTGAAATCCATTCTAAAGCCCCCTTTAGCCCATTAACAAAATGCTCCCCTCCCCTGCTCTTTTTCCCCAATAGGACAAGGGAAAAGTTCTAAGCAAAAAACACTGCCTAGTTTTTTAGCAGCAGCGTGTCATCTTTCATTGAAAGCAACGCACTTTCACACTGTGAAACGGCGGAACACCTGATCATTGCTCTCGAACACCGAACATCCCAACAAAAGAAAGTACGCGACTTTCTGTTTGAGGCTTCAGCAGTTGAGTTCGAAAGATGCGCGCCTTAGCAGCTCAGCTCAACACTGTAAACTGCTCGATTTCGTGATCCCTTTTTTGTTCAGTTTCCAAATCCAATTTTCATTTTCACCCTTTTTTTTTTTTTATTTCTTATGCTCTGTAGTTCTTGTTCAAAAGAAAGCCTTGGAATGTGCAGTCTCGAAATTTCTCATCATATAACGGAAAAGGTTACTCTTTTCTCTTCATATCTTTTGAAAAGGTTTTGCTTTCAATGCTTGGTCAATTAAACACTTTAATTCTTCTGGCTACAGATGAGGCCTATCTTGAACAGGAAGCTGAGAGGAAGATAGGATGGTTGCTGAAACTGATTTTTGCTGGCACTGCAAGTTTTGTTGCTTATCAATTCTTTCCCTACATGGGTAACTTCTTTTATTTTTGAAAAAAATCTTAAGTTTTTCAAAGTTGCTGCTTTACTGGGTATGAAGCCTACATCGTATCTCAATTCTGGTTTATGAATGAATCATTCTTTCTGTATTAAGCTTTTGTGGGTTTTTTTGGATATGTAAAATTCGGTTTATGAAGCAATATATGTTATGAAATAAACTGCCTACTGTGATTATTTGTTTGACAAATAGAAAATGCTTATACTTTTGCTTCTACAGGAGATAATTTGATGCACCAATCTGTGTCACTTTTGCATGTTAAGGATCCCTTGTTTAAGAGAATGGGAGCATCTAGATTAGCCCGTTTTGCAATTGATGGTATATTTTTTCCCCTCATTAATTTTGTGACAAGTTTGGCAAATGTATATTGTACTTTTTTTATGTGAGTTATGCCCTTAAAGTTTCATGCATTAAGCCTAAACAACAAAGCAGTTATCAAATGAAAGTTATTCTTTCTCTTATTTGGTATGCTAGCTGATCCCATTTCTTTTCTCAAATGAAACATGTTTGTTAAATTGTGTCTGATGAAACCAATCTAGGATGAGATTTGGAGGGAATACTAGTGGTTTGGAGAGCATGAAGATTCCATGCATAATCAGATGATTGTTTTGCTGAGTTATTGACTTATCATGGCTTTCTGTTAGATGTTACTCTGATATTTTCCTCCTCAAGTCTTATCTTGTTCTATCACATTTAGTTTCTGTTGTTTTGATGGGATTGTAGTTTTTACTGTGTTTTCGCTGTCCTGGTGGTAGTGCACCTATCTGGCTTTAGCTGATATGCTTGCAACTGCCTGTCAAAGTTTGAAACCTTACCACTTTTCTTGCAGATAAAACTTTTAGTAGTCATTAATTTAGAGATTTACATAAGTAATTGTGATGAGAGTTTGCAGTTCCCTGTTTTACTCCTACGTTAAAGTGGAACCTACCTTCAAAATTGCAGTAGTTGGAAGTAATCCTATAATTTTTCTTATTAACTCTAAATTAGAGTAGTTAATGTTAATGGTGCATGACCCTGCAGCAAGGCTGCTAAGTAAAGATGGTTTGCTGACATCATTAATGCTATTAACTCTTTGCTTCCGTATTTTATAATAGATGAAAGAAGGATGAAAATAGTGGAGATTGGTGGGGCTCAAGAGCTCTTAAATATGCTGGGATCTGCTAAAGATGAACGTACACTGAAAGAGGCTCTGAAAGCTCTTAGTGCACTGTCAAAGTCAGGTAAAAGTATATCTGCATTGTTATACTTATGAATACTATACTGGTTCTATTCTAATCGTATTTTCGTTTGAAGCATGTTTGCAAGCATCAAATCTATTTATTAACAGAGCTCAAGTAGAACTGCCTATTTGTTGTGGCTTGTCCTATTAATGACATTAGAAATGCAAGATGCTTGAGGTGATGTCAAGAAGTTTGATGAGGTCATTGGCCGTTTACTATATCCTAAAAGTACAATGTGAATAACACAAAAAGGAGAAAGACAGAAAAAAGCTTGTAATTGAAAAAAATGTATATGATTTGTGTATGCAAAACTTGTTCTCTGACTGATGGTCAATCATTAATAATTTGTCTATGTTGAATTTTACTTTCTGTTGTTGCAGATCAAGCAGTCGGAGCTTTACACCATGCAGGGGCAATCTCAGTTATAAAGTCTACCCGAGACACCTTTGAAGATATCGAAATTGGGATATATAAATCAAACTTACTGAAGAGATTTCAAGATCTGAGATACGATATTTCGTCTTGAGAGAAGTTTTAGCTCTATGAATTTGGGGTTGAAGAACAGTTAGATTGAATTCATAGGAGCAAATGAAAATTTGAGTGTATCCTTTTGCTGATTGTAGAGTTGAAGAATTCACAGTTTGTGCCTTTGGCTTTGCTCCCCATGTGCCAGTTTTTACATTTACTTCACTGTAGACTGTGTAGTGTGGTCTTTTTCTCTTAATCCCAGAATTCAGAGGTTTAACCTAAGGAAATAAAGAAATTTATTCCTGCCTTACAAACTTGGTTCATTACCTTAATTACTTGCCATGTGGTTGATCACCTGTTCTGGTCCTGCATTTGCCTGAGTGCCATTATTCATGTAAATATTGAAGTTGATCACCTGGAGCAAGTGAATAGTTTGTTTTTTCTTCTTTTTCCTGCATGATTGAAGCTGTAACCTTCTTACTTAGAATACAGTTAATTTATCTCCCTTTGTCCAATCAATCAATCACTCATTAGAAATCTCGACTCTGACCAGTTGATATCTTTATTACCAATACTATGTAACTTGAACAACTAGATTATTCTGGTAAGACTAACAATGATATTAAATATGAGATGAGAATTTATTAGGACAGATTCAATTATAAAGAGCTGGTAGTATAGTACGTATAAGGTTTGAGTATCTCTGCTAATATAATTAAACTAACTAGAATTATTGTTTTCTTCTGTCCGTCCTTGGCACTGAGGTTGATTCAAAAAATAGTTTTATGAATTGTCTGACCTTGCCGAGGAGCTCTCTTTCCAGGAAATGTTGCAAGAGCCCTAGTTTTTAATTTAGGATACATATATTAGCCTGTAAAAGGGAATTATCAAAGACTTCAAGCTTGCTGAAATAAAAGTGATCATTGTCATCTGATATTGTACAAAAATCAAGCGTTCAATTCCTGTTTTCCAGGAGGCATTAATGACAGCTTCGCAAATGGCATGTGGGGTTCCTATGATCAGTTTTGCAGGGGATGGATTCCGTGTGCCTAACTCTGTGGAGTTCATTCTCGAGAAGAAGCAACATGGTTTCTCTGATGTACACTATGAAGTGTCAGATGTCAATAAAATAATTTTCCTCCAAGCAGACAGCTCCTACATGACCCTTTACAGGAAAATTGTCATGCGTAACTCCGCTGGCTTTCCCATCCTCACAATTCGTGAAAAGGTATAAGTCCTCTCTTCCTCTACCTGATATTAAAGAATGACTCTACTCTATAACTCTCTTTAGTCTCTTGTGCTGCTGTGTATATGTGTGTCTTTTCACTTCTGCATTAATGAATGATTGATCAGACTGTTAAAGAACACATGAAACCTGTGAACATCAATATTTAGGTGAAACTACTTTGATTTCTGATTTCTCTCTTATCCATGCTGAAACTTGACAAGGCGATCACTGGTCAAAAATGGTTAGTTCTTGGAGGTGAAAGTTCAGAGAAAAGTCAACCTCTTTGCACCGTGCAGCGATCACGCTTTGCCCCAATGAAAACAAGGCTTGATGTGTTCTTAGCAGGCAAAATCGATGAAGATATCAGTGAGTTCCAGGTTGTTGGTTCTAATCACCCATCCCAGTCTTATAGAGTCTATAAAGGAGATACCATTATTGCAGAGGTAACAGGCCTTATTTTCCTTCTGCTCCTGTTCTATGAATTAAACAGAAACTTAAGGAAGATTTAAAATCCGAATACCAAATTCAGTTACTGGTAATAGTATGTTTATACAGGTTATTTTCTTGCACTTCTATCTGTGCAGGTGAATCACAACTCAACAAGGAGAAGCTTCTGTCAGGGTAGAAAAGAGAACTTCGGGGTCAAAGTTCGTTCAGGAGTGGATTATGCATTCATTCTAGCATTGATCATTACCGTTTTGGAGTGTGAGTGACTTGATGTTATCATTTCTTTAAGCAGTTTCTGCTATCCTTGAAGCAGTATCAGATTTGTTACCATTACCTAAAATTAAGTACTTTTGATTGGATCAGTCTTGGGTTTGAATTCTGCTGAGTTCGGATCATTTTGAACTCAGGTTTCTCCAAATTCAGGTCTTTGAGTTCTTGATCAATTCGGGGCTGGTTGGTTTTGAATTCGGATTCTTTTGGCAGGTTTTTGTGCTCGGGTTCATTTTGCCACCTCTAAGCAAGAGCGTAAATCCATAAAACATAATGTTCAGCATGAGCTTAAATAGATAAAAACATAATGCTCACTTTGTTCTTTTACTCAATTGTAAAGTGTATATATCTCATGCTCAAAGAGTTTTGAGCTAACCCCAAAAATCATATCTTATCACAAAAAATAAAGCATAGATAAATCCATATAACATAGAGCAGTCCTCCACTATACATGAACTACAGACATGTGAAGCAACAGCAGCAAGAGGTTTGCTTGCAGGGACCCAATAGTTGATCAAAAGCTATCTGCAAAAGAGATGCATTAGATGATTAGGAAGTTCATCAACAGCTGCATTAGATGATAGGGGAAAAAAATGCTATCAGACTTAAATATGCCTCAGGGAATGGAACAATGCCTGAGAAAAAGAAAGAACTGGATTTGTTTATCAACATGTGAGATGTTTATTGCTGACAAAATGAGGGAGAAAAAACAATTGCTGGTTTGAGGGGGACTTGATTTGAAGCTGCTATATTCTAATCAATGAAACAAAAGCGAAAAGAAAGGGTTATACTAGAATACAAGCACCTCTACAAAGGATCAGGAAGTAAGTCATTGCCTGTTTCAGGTGAAAAAGCTGTATATGTTGGTGGAAATGGCTATAATACTTGTTGCAGCAGCCAAAATGATCATTACTGCAGACATAATCCTATCTCTTGATGTCGATATGCCATGAACATCCCTGTAATTGAAAAGGAAAAAGAGACAGACTTTTTAGCTGGAATGTCTTTAAGCTATATAGACAAGATGCTTCCAAGTTATTTCCAATAGAGAGGATACCTAAGAGCAATAGCACCGGGGAAGATGAAGGCAAGGCTGACTGCAGAGGTTGATCCCATGAACTGAAAGAAGTACCATATGTTAGGGATGGTTATTGCTGCCAAGTAACAGATGGCTAGCAGGATAAGAGTGAGGGACATGTATCTTGTGTTATCTTTTGCCAGAATAGGCCTATTTGGGAAAAGGAATTCATCAATGTTTGCCCTTAATGAGAAGTTTAAGAGAGGAAACACCAATATGAGGTGAAGGGCATAGCTTAAGCGAACTATGTCATTGAGCGCAGAACCAAGTGCTGGACCAGAATTTTGGTCAAAATTAACAAGTATATCAGGCATTATGGAATCGCCAAAAAGAAGGTATCCAAAGATCCCAACTGTGAAGTAGATCGCACCACATAGTATAAGTGAGATTCGGACTGCAGACATCATATCAGAAGGTTTGTCCATCTCAAAACCTATTGGATGAACTGCATTCATTCATGAAACACAATTATGAGAATGTTTGGGACAAGAGCTACGTACTTTAGATAATATGTCATGAATGAACATCATGGAACCATGCACTTATAGGAATGCCACAGCGCCCTTACCATTGAAATGAAATGTGAAAGCTGTTACAATGACTGGGACAGCAGTAAAGAGATCAAAAAAGGAGGTTTTGTTGTCCAAGTGGGGCAGCAGTCTTGGGCTTTCTGTTTTCCCTTGGAAGAGTGCTGAAATTGCCATCACCGAACTGATGGCAACAAACAGCACAGCTAGAAAAACCGCTATTGCTGAGCTGAACCTTAATGATTCTGCACATTCAGGCCAATTTGACAGAGAAGATTCTTCAGATCATGCTTGATATCATAACATAAACAGTTACTTGGTTCTCTATATATTATTAAAAATCATATTCCTATGGATTATCAAAGTTAAAGGAAACCTTGTACTTGATCATTACCGGAACTGATTAGCAAGAAAAACAATAACACAAATAAGTTTCAGGTTTTATCTTTTTATGCTTTATTTTGCTGTTGAGAAAAATATAGAAACAAGGAATGTCTTTGGAGAAAAACTGACCTACACGCCTAAACAAAACCAACGGAAGCATGATGACAACAACAATGAAGAGGAGTGCAAAAGCTCGGGTATTCCACCAGTGAATGCCAAACCATTCTTGTAAAACGCCCAAGTGCACTGATCCTTCAGGTTGATTTCCTGAAAGAACATCCCCTGAAAAGACAGTTCTAAAAGATCAGAACATCTATAATGACAGCCAAGATATCACAGAAAGGATGAAGTCTCCATCTGAAGCTTTGACCAATCACAATCTAAATTCAGGAAATTCCAGATTTGTAGTTGAATGCCCTTTTCAGTCAAGGTAAAATCTAGCTATCATATTTAAGTTTCAACAACCCATATCAGGAATTTGGTCTGCCAGTTAAGGTAAAGAAGGAATTGAAAAATATTTTGGCGACTTGAACCATCAAATAGTTTTAGACACTTATCCATAATCTGCAGAGCTAACTTGGACCATTCAAATAGCTTATGACACTTAATCCAGAATCTCTAGAGCTTACTAGCTGCAAAATCTGATGGCGGTGCGATGATGCAAAAGAATTCTACAGGTGAAAACAATCCATTCTCAGAATTCACAGCTATTCCTCAATAAAATTAGCTTAAGCTCACACATGCTTCGACACCATGAACCATCCATTTTCTGCCTACAAAAACATAATTTATTGATGAAGTTCTCTCAAACTGAACTTACCTATAATAATCAAATAAATGATCAAGCAACCAAGATTATTCATCAGAACACATATTTGCACCAGGACTGATCCCACCCGCCCAAACGACTCCTTCATGACACCAGCATAAGTGGTTGATTTCCCAGCATGTGTGTATCTCATCAGGAATTCAACCGAGACATCTGCAAGCCAAGCTATAACCACTATCATAAAAAAAGCTGGGACTACACCTAGTACCTTGAGAGTTGCCGGAATTGACATAATTCCAGCACCAATAATGCTAGTGGACACATTGAACACAGCACCGGATACCGATGTATGCTTTGCTGTTGATCTGTTCTCCTGAAGCAGTGGTGAATTTACTCCGGTGGTGGCTGAAGACATATCCGATGATGGGTTTTCCCGGCTAGAGGAATTATTAGAGTTTGTTGTCTTGCTATGCATAATTACACATTTAATGGGAGAAGAGCTTAGATGGTAGGGTAGTGTGATGACCAAACTGTCATGAGAAGAAAGGACATGACATCTGATAAAGGATAACGCAATGAAGGGTAAGATGGAATTAGATTTACGATCAGTGAGAATCATAGATGACTAGAGGACAGGTTGGCTGTGGGTTTTGTTGCCTTGTCCTATTCCATGAATATGTAGCGAACCGAATTTCAAGCTAGCTCGAGATAGAAATTTCTTCTGACTATAGTGGGAAAGAGGTCTTTCTGTTTCGCATGGGACAATAACTAGTAAAGTACATAGAGGTTATACAATGAGTTTTGCCCCTGCACGAGTAAAACGAGAGAATTTTTTATATTTTCTTCAGCAATGATCCCATCTAATAATTTATTCCATTCTGATAGTCATCATTTTCATGGTAGTGGTTAACGTCACTTTCTCCTTTTTGTTTTCAATGAAAAGAATTCGAAGCCACCTTGGTCCTACAGCTGCAGTTATGTATGAACTAAAATTGGTTCAGCAAAGTGTTATGATATGAATATGGAATTAGATGAGTATCAATGATCTAAGACAAATTATACATGTATTAATTTTGTATACCCTTTTTGGCTAGGTGAACCTGCATTTTTTTTCAACTTGGAAGGAGATAATATTGTTTATTCAATGAAATCAATAATTCAGAGCAACAAGAGTTTGCCTAATAAGTATAAAGATACACAAGGATGGCAGCAAACCGAAAAACAAAGACTTTGGCTGGAAAAAGATGTGTAGGCATCATGATCTGATCAAAGAGGTTGATGATTTTGTTTACAGGTTCCAAATCAAAGCAGGAAAAGATTACGGTATTTGCTGGCCAAGTACTATATATATGCAGAAAGATAATCAACTTCTCTGACCTTTACATGCCTTTGAATTTGGAACAGTACATAAGCTGATGATTAAACCAACATCTAGGTGAATTGTCTGATCGGCCACTGACATAGCCATAACCTTATCTTTTCTTGTCCATAATGTATTCATGGCTATCCTTACATATTTTGTTTAATTTGTCATCATCAATCTTCCCATAAGTAATATGTTGTATGTTACTTCAAAGACTAGATCATTCTGCTATACTGTTAATTACTTTGACAACTATCATGCAAACACCCTTAAGCACATGCTTAGTTATTAATTAATCAGATACTGAACGTAAGACTTGACCATTAGTGCAAATATAAACATAGTTAATTGTATTCCATCCTGACCATGGCACTAATCTAGATTCAAACAATGTTTATACTTGACAAGGTAAAAGTAACTTGTCTGACCATGCAACCGTGTTTCTTTGATGCTTGTTGATTCCAGGAGCTTGTCCTTCCAGGAAATGTTGCAAGACTCCTAACTGTGCTTATATATAAGGCACACACCAAACTGCAAACAATAAAGACATCAAGATTTCTGACATAAAACAAACTACCATACTTAATCAGAATTCAAATTATATTGTGAACTTTTATGTTGTGCCTTATCCAGTGAAGTTAGTGTAATGACCCAAGTCCAATCACTGACCCAACAGTTTCTTGAGCCTAAACCACATAGCCTGCAAAAGTATAAACTCAAATTGCTAGTAGTGGTGGATTTGAACTGTTATATAGGTCTTAACAATCACATTCACATTAGATGTAGCATGTTGGATATCACAGTTAGTTGCCAAGAAGAAGCATCATGGCCTTTTTGATGTGCACCACGAAGTGTTAGATGTCAATGGAAATTTGTTCCTCCAAGTTGATGGCTCCTACAAGGCACTCCATAGGAAACGGATCATGCGTGATCCTGCTGGTTTTCCTATCCTCACAATGCGAGAAAAGGTACAAGTTTTCTCTTCCTCCCTGAAGAATAAACCGAAGCGACAAGAGCCCTAATCTAGTTCTATATACAGGTAAATCTTGACCTGGTGTAAGGGCGTAACTTTTATTTCTTTTCTTATTCTTATGATGTTTTATAAGGCAATCATCCGTCAACAATGAACTGTTCATAGAGGTGAAAGTTCAGACAAAAGTCAGCTTCTCTTAAATGTGCGGCGATCACACTCTATCCATATGAAAACAAGGCTTGATGTGTTCTTGCCAAGTAACATCAATGAAGATATCAGCAATTTCCTGGTTGTTGATTCTTACCCCTCTCAGTCCTCCAGAGTTTACAAAGGGGATACTGTTATTACTGAGGTAACTTGTTTAACAGTTCCATCCTGTTTTTCATTTTCTTTCCAAAAAATCCCAACAGTAAAATTAATCCAGGGTATTAATATGTTTGCGCAGGTGAATTACAACTTATCATGGAAAAGCTTCTGCCAGGGTACAAAAGAGGATTTCAGGATTAAGGTTTGTCCTGGTGTGGATTATGCCTTCATTGTTGCATTGGTTATGATCCTTGTGGAGAGTAACATGATGTTACGTGCTATCTGAAGTTTCTTCTTTCTTTTCTACCAAAATTCCTGGTTGTTTTTTTACTTTGTCCAATATGTTGTGCTTGTTAATGCAGACCTTATTATATATAATTGCATTGTATTTTAAGTTAATCTCTTAATTTAAGATATTATCGTATATTTATGGAAACATCTTCCCTCCCTTTAATCCTTATTTTCAAAGATCAAAAGTAAACAAGTCTTAATAACTTAATCTTCCCCTGAACTTTCAATATAAAAGGCTATACAGTGCAGCTAATTGATACTTATCTGTCAAACAAATCCAAAACAGTATCTGTATCAGAAAGCAAAAGACTGAACTCTTGCAAGACTGATTTCGCTGAGATTCTTATCTGAAATTCATTCATCAACAAATAAATATAATGTAATTGACTGTTTTGGGGACACCAAGAGTTTAAGCTGCTCAATTTTTAATGAAACAAACAACAAAACAAATGACACACTACAATACAAGTACCTCTGCCAAAAAAGAATCGGGAAAGAAGTCATGACTCATTTTCTGCAAAAAAGCTGTATATGTTGGCAGAAATGGCGATTGTGCTTGTTATTACAGCCAGAGTTATCATGACTGCTGCCAAAATCCTATCCCTCGTCGTTGATATGCCATGAGCATCCCTGTAAAGGAAAAGAAACAAAAAACAGACTATGAAGAGAACTGTATGTGTAACTATAGATTGGATGATTTCAAGTGCTCAGATAGCAAGAATACCTGAGAACAATAGCGCCAGGGAAGATGAAGGCGAGGCAGATTACAGAGGTTGATCCCACGAATTGGAAGAAGTACCATATGTTAGGGATGGCTATTGCTGCCAAGTAACTGAAGGCTAGCAGGACAAGAGTGAGGGACACAAATCTGGTGTTATCTTTGGCCAGAAGAGTTTTATTTGGAAAAAGGAATTCATCAATGTTGGACCTCAATGAGAAGTTCAAAAGGGGAAACACCAGCATGAGGTGAAATGCATAGCTCAATCGAACTATGTCATTGAGTAAATAGCCGACTGCTGAACCAGAATTTTGATCAAAATTGACAAGTATGTCCGGCATGATTGAATCACCAAATAGAAGGTATCCAAAGACCCCAGTGGTGAAGTATATGGCAGCACATAGAACCAATGAAATTCGGACTGCTGATATCATATCAGAAGGTTTGTCCATCTCAAAGCCAATTGGATGAACTGCGAACATTCATTAAAAGAATGAATGAGAATGTTTGGAACAAGAATTGACTTAGTTTTTAGCAAATGTGTCACAATATTAACTCCCATAAAAGTATACAACTACTTATAAGAAGGCCAAAGTGCACTCACCATTGAAATGGAATGTGAAAGCTGTTACAATTACTGGGACAGCAGTGAAGAGGTCAAAGAAGGAAGTTTTGTTGTCCAATTCGGGCAGCAGTCTCGGGCTCTTCGTTTTCCCTTCCAAGAGTGCCAAAATTGCCATCACTGAACTTATGGCAACAAACAGCACAGCAAGAAAAACTGATATTGCAGAACTGTACCTCAATGATTCTGCAAATTAAGTCCAATTTGTCAAGGTATGCTTTATTTGGCTGGTAGAAAGAGTACAAGAGATAATATGTCTTTTGGAGCATACTGACCTACGCGCCTGAACAAAACCAATGGAAGCAGAATGAAGACAAGGGTGACGAGGAGAGCGAAAGCACGCGAGTTCCACCAGTGAATGCCAAACCATTGTTGCAAAACACCCAAGTGAACTGATCCTTCTGGTTGGTTTCCCGATAGAACATCCCCTGACAGAAAAATGTTGTCAAGATCAGAAAAATGAGGAAAGCCAAGCATCATGCGGAAAGCATGGAGCTAGTCTCTATCAAGGAGAGGGGATCTTCCAGTGTTCCTGCTAACGATGATGAGAGTTCATAGTTCATTGGAAACCTAATCATATAAGTTACAACTGTTCTATATCAGTCAAGATTATCACCAAAACAAAATCCAGGACGTACCTATAATAATCAAATAAATGATCAAGCATCCAAGATTGGTCATCATGACACATATTTGCACCAGGACCGATCCCACCCTCCCAAATGACTCCCTCATGACACCAGCATACGTAGTCGAGTCCCCGGCATGTGTGTACCTCATCAAAAATTCAACTGAGATATCTGCCAGCCAAGCTATAACCACAATCAATAGAAATGCTGGAACCACACCTAACACCTTGAGTGTTGCCGGGATTGACATAATTCCGGCACCAATAATGCTGGTGGACACGTTAAACACAGCACCAGGCACAGATGCATGCTTTGCTGGCTGCTTACTCTCCGGAAGCAGCGGTACATTTACTCCGGACACGGGCGACATATTAGACGATGAGACTTTTCCGGATAGAGGAAGTATTATAATCTGTTGTCTTGTTGTTAATAATTACACATCGGATTTGTCTATATACATATGATGGGGTCCGTGGTAGGTTAGTCCAAATGACAAAAATGTCATCAGGTGACAGTCCATGTGATTAATTCAGGACAATCTAATGAAGGGTAAGTATGGAATTAGATTACTCATCAGATTATGGAGAATTCTGCTGAGATTAGAGGACAGGTTGGAGTGGGGTGAAGCTGTCGTGCGAAACTGATGAATGTACATAGACAGAAGATGCGTTGAACGTACAGGAAAATGTATGTGGACGCAAAAGCAGGAGATGGGATGTGATGTGGTCCCCTGGGAAGCCAAAATGCTACTGGTTGAGGACCAAGGTCTTATCTGGCTGGCTATGTGGCTCCGCCAATCAACAGGCTTGTTAATTCTAAAAAACTCAGCAAAATTGTCTGAAACATGTCAATTCATCTGATTAATTCACCTTAACTACTCCAAGCTCATCAACATAACATTAAGTTAGTGTGGCATATTATATGGATTTGTGGACACTGACAATTTTTCAAGCAAGCTGAAACTGATATTACTTTTGACTAAAATAGAAATCTGTGCAGAAAGATACATTTATTGTCACATGGAGATGAAATGCAAGTGGGTGGGATTTCTAATGGTTTGGCTTTTGCATGAGTAAAATGTGCCGTTTCATAGAGGTTGAAGATCGGAACATCTAGCAGCCCACTAGGAAAAGGGTTTTCATCTTTAATTCTTTGGAGTCATTCAAGCAATCATCACTCTAAACAACAACAAAAAGTACAGATTGTTCATCTGGTTTTTTTCTTGTTATTTATACTTTTTTTTAACTTCTTTTATTGATCTAGGGCAACCTTTATGAATTTCAGTAATATTGGTTTTTGTAAATTAGTGGGAAACCTACTTTCAATAGGAAAATAAACTTATAAAGTTCTCCTTTAGGGATATATAATTAGAAATAGTAACAGTCAATTCAATTATGGGGGTTGTGATTAATCATGAGTTCATCATCTTTTTCCCTATTCCCCTCCTTTGTAACTGCATTTTTAGCCTTAAGAGAAAGGAAAAACATTCAGTAAATCTGTGGTGGGTGAGCCTGTGTTTTATTCAGAAGGAAGAAGGAATATCTAAATGTCCAAAGATGTATAATTGGCATCATCAACTGATCAAAGACATTGATATCTTTTCTTATTTTATGCTGCAATCAAATCAGGAAGAGATCATGGTGTGAGCTGGCCAAGTATGATATCCATTTCCCCAAAAGATATTCTGCTTCTCTGGCCTTTACTTCCCCTTCAATTCTGTAACATTGCAGATCTGCTCTCAATGCAACAACTATTTATGATTTTGTTTTCTGTTTTAACTACTCCACAAGTTGGTCGTAATGGCTATCATGCTTGTCACAATAGCCAGGATGATCACCAAAATTGCCATGATCTTATCTTTTCTTGTCGATATGCCATGAACATCCCTGTCAAGATATTGATTTTTTTTAGTTTAGTGTTGACTTTATTGAAGAAGCTAGTAATTTGCAGTTATTCAAAATGATTTGAAAATGATACCTGAGAACTATGGCTCCTGGAAAAATGAATGAGAGGGAAACAACGGTTGTTGATCCTAAGAACTGAAAGAAGTACCAAATATTTGGTATGGCTATGGCGAATATGTATGTAACAGCAAGCAATGCACAGGTGAGAATTGCGAATCTAGGGGTGTCTCTGGCCAGAACAGGCTTCTTTGCAAAGAGGAGCTCATCTATGTTAGCTCTCAGGGAGAAATTCATTACAGGAAAGACGAGCTAGGTGCATTGCATAGCTTAATCGAACAATATCATTCACTACCTGACCAACTGCAGAATCAGAATTTTGATCAAAGTTCACTAGCATATCCGCCATGATGGAGTCCCCAAAGAGCAGGTACCCAAAGAAACCGATTGAGAAGTAAATAGCTATGCAGACTGCTAAAGAAATCCTGACAGCAGAGCTCATATCAGAAGGTCTACCAAGTTCTCCTCTTATTGGATGAACTGCATTCATTCATCCAAAGTCTTTCCATCAGGACACAAGGCAATTCAACTAATTCTCAAATGTATCTAGCATTTTATTTTAATTCTTAGCCAAAACTCTTAACATTTTCAAGATTTTAAGTTCCAACTTCCAGGATTTTGATTCCATGCTACATAGCATATCAGTGCATAGTAAAATAGAGTTGCAATGCTGGTTGCTGAAGCTAGCCAGTTAGCAAATGAGCATGCTTTTGTGAAAAGAAAATTGAGAATTGCAGTTCTAAGAGAGAGTGTATTTACTGTTGACATGGAATCCGAACCCGGTTACAAGGACTGGAACAGTTGTGAACAGATCAAAGATGGACACTTGATTGGCAAAGTCCGGTAGCAATCTCAATTTTTGAGTTTTTCCTTTCCACAGCGCGTAAATTGCCATCGCTGAGCTTATAGCTATAAACAGTACAGCAAGGAGAATGGATATCGCTGAAGTGTGCCTCAATGATTCTGTCATAAAAGTGAAAAAAATGAAGGGAAAAGAGAAAGGAAATGGATGCCAATTGTATAAAAAATCCAGGAAAATCTGCTGACTGACTCATATGTGGCAACAAGACCAATGGAAGCACAACAAAGAGCACAACAAACAGTATCACATAAGCTCGGGAGTTCCACCATTGGATGCCAAACCATTCCTGTAAAAGGCCCAGGTGCAAGGTTCCTCCAGTCTGAATGCCACAGAGGACATCCCCTAGGAGAAAAGTACAGCATCTGATTGCATCAGTTTTCAATTTTCATTGCTTTATCAGCCATTGAATAGATTCATCATAATGAAAAAAATTGAATAACAGGTGAAAATTTGCTTCAAATAACTGAAGAAAACAAATAACCAGATGCCCAGAAAAGGGAAAAGAAGAAGCTACCAGAATCTAGAAAACCAGGAAAACTAGAGGCCAAGAAAATCCCAACAAAATAAAAGGCTTACCAATGATAATCAGATAGATGATGAGACAACCAAGGTTAGTGACCATAACACAGATTTGCACTGAAAGGGATCCGAATGACCCAAAGGACTCTGCCATTAAGCCAGCATAGGTAGTCGCTTTGCCAGATTGAGTATACCTCAGCAAGAACTCGACTGTGACCTCAACCAAGAATGCAATCATGAAGATAACAACAAAGCCCGGAATGATTCCTAGGACCTTAACAGAGGCTGGAATCGACATGATTCCAGCTCCGACCATGGTTGTGCAGATGTTAAAAACTGCACCAGAAACTGATGCACCCCTTGAAGATTGACATTCCAAAGAATCGACATCTGGTAGAAGTGGAATGAGCTCACTGGCTCCAGTTTCAGTTTGCTTCATGCTGTATTTTGGAGGGCTAGTTAGTTTTCTGAATAGTTTCTTTGTTCCTTGCAGAACTGCTATAGGTGAAATTGCATTTGAATCATGCACTTCATGTTTTCATTATTTCATAAACATTAGAAGGAAAATAGGAATACTGAATAATTCTCGGAAGCAATAAAATAATGAATAAATCTGGTTCGTCAGGTTCTGAAAGGATAAGATTTGCTGACCAGAAATCAGCTAGTGCCATTTTCCATTTCAAGTGCTTTTTTAGAGCTAATATTTTTTATTCATGAAGTAGGAGGAAAAAGGAAATTATGTTTCCACTATGGACATCTCCAAGATTTTTTTTCTTTCTACTGTGAATTGTTGATTTTGTGGACTTTATTACATATCTTGTTCATCTCCTGCAATGGCTTGAACCTGTTCAATATCCAAAATAACATTGCTGGCTTTGTTATCTGCTGATTGTAATCAGTTATCTCCCACTTGAATGATCTTTACTTCTTAATTTATTTGGACAAGTAAATGAAGTTGGCAACACCCTTTGCCTTGCCAACCACCGTTGAATCTTCCTTTCCCCAAATTTCAAGGGGTTGTTCGAAATTTGTCCACCTGACAAGGTCTACCACAGCCACAGGACAACTTGACTCTAAAATTTAATGTCGATTAGATTAGTCAATTAACTGGTTCCAAGAAGGAAAAAAGGTGATGTGTAAACAATTTTACTAACAATCTAACATCTAAATTTATGTTAATTGCAACTTGATTTGAACTATAATGGTTAGAACCCAAATCTGATATAAGCAAATAAATGCAAACAAGTTTGTTCTTTGGTACAAAATGAAAGCAAATTTGATTCAATCAACCTGAATTTCAACTTTTTTCCATCCATTTTTCATAAAGAGGACTAATACCTAAACCAAATGTACATGAAAGTGGAAATGATTATGGTAAGATTTGACTAAGCTCTACCCAAAGTACTAAATTGTTCAAAGCTCTCCCCTTTGAAACGGTAAAAATCACGGTGCAATGTAAATGGAAAGTTCTTACCCTACATGATCCAACACTCTAAACGACTTCGTTTCAACTTTTATTAACTTTTCTCCTCCCAATTCAAGGCCACTTGTTCACAAAGCAAGGGATACGGAATGACTTTTGGATTGATGCAGAAGCTGTTCACTGTAAGTTGTGTCATGTTTGAAAGTACATCTGTACATCATGTTGCTGCTGCTAAAGCAAAAGGGAATGTTTTGACCTTTTTAAGGGCGATTTCAAAAAATATCAGAAACAAACAGGGTGTCTCATGAATTCCTTTTTCAGTTTTCCATATGCAAGCCTAAGTATCAGCTTGTAGTTTTCTTCTGGATCAGGTCAGTTTCCAGATACGTTAACGTTTGACTTCATGTTTTCTGTTTCCCTTTCTTTTGGTTGGGTAATTTTTGTTCTTTTTTTTTTCTGTTTATTTATGCTATTTTCCCATTAAATGAAAGAAACTGTACAAATTCCTGGGTGTTTTTCTTTCACCTGGTAACCCTTCTGATGATAAAGAACAAATTTTGATGCAAAAATAGATACTGTGCAAGTTAAAGATCTGAGATTTAGGTTGTAGGGTAGATTTTATGATTTGGGTCAATTCCGTTTATCAAAATATTTTTACTTTTGGTGATTTTTGATCTTTGCATAACTTCCTGGTACTCATAGAAGTCTTTTGTTTTAGTTGCTTTAGCTTTGCAGATTCCTTGCTTCCCTCCTTTTTTGCTACAATATTGGTAGTGACTGCAAAATCTTAGATCGTCTGTCATCTGGTTTTCTGTTTTAGAATTACACTGTAAGAGTTCGTGCATAGGAGCTTCTCTCTGTGAAGCACAGTGCTGGGATTGATTGAGAGTTCAAATTGGATATTAGAATGGCTTCAAGTGATAATGGGAATCAAAAAGAGCAAGGTGAGGAATCCTATGTCACTAATACAAATGGACAAGTTCCTCTTCACATTTCAACATCACAAAGGATGCTTCTAAACGATGAAAACACTCAAAGAAGGTCCCTTAGAAGCTTTATGTCTCCAGCAAATAGAATAAAGTTTTTCAAATTTGGTTCTGCATCTGCCAAATTCAAGCGTATAGCTGAAGAGAGAGATGAGGTTTCTCGGTTGGTGGCTTCCTCAAGTGGTCATCGTTTTCGAGAACGCCTGACCGGGGTTTTTGCAAAAAAAATTGATTGGGTTTCTCTCATGAAAATGTCTAAGCAATGGATTAAGGATCCAATGAATATGGCCCTCTTTGTATGGATTATGTGTGTTGCTATCTCGGGTGCTATTCTGTTCCTTGTCATGACTGGAATGTTGAATGCAGTGCTTCCTAAGAAGTCCCAGAGAGATGCATGGTTTGAAGTCAACAATCAAATTCTCAATGCGCTATTTACTCTTATGTGTCTATACCAACACCCTAAACGATTTTACCATCTTGTACTTCTTTGTAGATGGAAACCAGAAGACATTTCCCGACTCAGAAAGATATACTGTAAGAATGGGACCTATAAGCCCCATGAGTGGGCACACATGATGGTGGTTATTGTGCTACTCCATATTAACTGTTTTGCTCAGTATGCCCTTTGTGGTCTGAACTTAGGATACAGAAGATCTGAGCGACCTGCCATTGGAGTTGGAATATGTGTATCAGTTGCAATAGCTGCACCAGCAATGGCTGGTGTTTACACCATTGTTAGCCCTCTTGGGAAGGATTATGATTCTGAAATTGATGAGGAAGCACAGAGGCAGATTGACACCGGTGAAAGTGAGAGGCCAGAGCAGTTAAGGCGACAATCATTGGAGAAGAGATATTCATTTGCATCTGGAGGTGAAGAGAGAATTGTTGAGAGTAGACCACTCTGGAGTGGAGGGATATTTGACTTTTGGGATGATATTTCTCTGGCATATCTTTCTCTTTTTTGTAGCTTTTGTGTCTTTGGGTGGAACATGGAGAGACTTGGGTTTGGGAACATGTATGTACATATTGCAACTTTTCTCCTGTTTTGTATGGCTCCATTCTGGATTTTCAACCTGGCTGCTGTGAATATTGATAATGAGACTGTCAGAGAGGCTCTTAGTGTTACCGGAATTGTTCTTTGTATGTTTGGTTTGCTATATGGTGGCTTCTGGAGGATTCAAATGAGAAAGAGATTCAATTTGCCAGCTTATGACTTCTGTTGTGGTCAACCAGCAGTTAGTGATTGCACACTGTGGCTATTCTGTTGTTGGTGTGCTCTTGCTCAGGAAGCACGCACTGGGAATTCTTATGATATTGTAGAAGATAAGTTTATGAAAAAGCAAATGGACAATGGTAACCAGCAGCTGATATCACCTTTACCTCGTGAAGATGGGATCGGGCAATTTAGTCCATGGCCTAGTTCTTCACCTGGATACAATTCTAGCCCATCCACGAGATTTGCAGCCAATTCTTCAAGTTCTAGAATAGTTTCAAAGGAATATTATAGTCCAGACCGGCAGCTCTCTGTGGTGAAAGAAGAGTCGTCTTTAAGTGGTAAAGATGAAACTATGATTCCACCCACTCCATCATTGGTACAAAGAGAGGCAACATAATTGGCAAAAATTTTCAAGCACCATTGTCGTTGTATGATGAATTGAACACAGATGTTTTTGAGAGCATTGAAAATGTATTATATAATTTCACAGTTTCTCGTACCTTCTCATTTCTTTTCCTCTTTGTATGAACATAATTTACGATCGGGAGAATGACACTGTTATTCTGGAGCTATCTCTTTCTTCGCAGCACTAGTTTTCAAATGATATTGCAATTTCTGTTCATAATTCAGATTGTAACTTAATCTCTATCCTGAGCCTTAGCTTTATGAAGCAATCTATCTTAAAGGACAGTGTTCAAATTCTATGAAACTTTATATAGATCTGTGCATCTTACTGTTCTTTTTCTTTTTAATTATTCGTCATCATATTGTTCTGTTCAGTACCACCCTTTTAGTTGGTAAAAATTGTCCATGATGAGTTCCCAAATGAAACTCAAGTTGAGTGGCCTAGAGAAATGTCTGATGATTTTGATGATCCTTTGCTATCTTCAGACACAGAATATGCAAAACATTTTCTTTGAAGTATTAACACACAACAGGAAGAAGTTAGGAATATGACTGAAAAAGCTATCTAGTCTTAATTTTCATTATCTGAACCTGATTGTTGTTAGGAGGAAAAGATGGTTGAATGTGATGCCCATGGAAACATGGTAGGACTTTGCTGTTTCTGTGGTTTAGTTCCATATTGTATGCTAATTGTTCTTTGCATTTGATCTGACCAAATGACCCTACATGAAGCTAAACAGAAAAGGATTTGAGTAGCTGACTTCAAATTCTTGGGACAAACACCTTGACCTTACAGATTAATTGATTTTAACAGGGAAAAATAGGAAATTTGTGCAAACCTGCTACTTGAGTTCCACCTCAATATTCTGTCCAAAAATGAAAGAACCTTCTGCAATACAATATTAAATATGAAGGGGTGTTGAATTGATATCGAAAATAAATATTGCAGGCTTTGTTCTATGGTGATTGTCACGAGTCATCTCCCAATCGGACAAGTAGTTGAAGTTGGCAGCAACCTTTGCCCTGCCATCCGCCATTAAATCTTCCTTTCCCCAAATTTGAAGGCGTTGTTGGAAAAACATTGCAGCTACTATCCAAGGCCTCCATGGTCTAACAGGGCAGAATGCACCTTTTTTGTTTTTTTGGTAGAAATCTGACATTTAAAAAGAATTACAAACTCCCCCACTTAAAAAGAATTTGATCCCAAAATTCGAATTCCATTAGCTTCAAGTATTGCCCAACTTTTAAGCAAAGATTACATACGTTCCTCGTCTAATAGAATTTGCATCCGTAATCTAAAAATATTCCATCAAAACTTCACATGATCTTACATCCAGTAACCAATTCAACATAATTATAAAATATATAGCCAACTAATTAGACATTCCAAAACTTGAAATCTTAATTCTTGTCCAAAGCAAGATGCAATTACAAAAGTACAAAACTTTTTTAAAACTCCTTAAACTCCAAATATGCAAATTCGAAAATCTCAATCTTGTCTTGACAACATAACTTTAATGCAATTCCACTTTATACAATCAATCTTCCTTACTAACGGGATCAGCACAACAAAACGCCATAATTTTCATAACTTATTTTCGTTCTCCAAATAACTTTAGTATCAAAATCAATAATCATACACCATTAATACACCAATTACCCAATCAATATCCATTTGTTTTATAGACCCATCACTTGCTAAGTTATTAATAATCCTTGTCTTAACCAAATCATACTTTCATTGCGCACTTTGATATTTCATTCAATAAAACCTTAGAATAGCATATACACCTTCATAACATTATCTTACACAACTATAGTCACAAGTCCAAGAACCTCTTCATAAAGGAATTCTCAATTCACATCAAGTACTTAGAACCACATACTACCTCAAATTTGAATAATAACATTAAGAAATCCTCTAATAACCTCAAATATATCACATACTAATTTTAATTTTTTTTAATTAGCGGTCATAGTACTTTTCAACTATATTACCATCATTAAATTGTGATAAAATCATGCCAACGTAATACATAACATCCATAATTTTTTTTTCATCAGAATACTCCTCGTTATGAAATTACAACAAAATCAAACTAATGCAATAGATCATATCAATATGTTTACACCATAAATTTCAAATATTAATCCTTCACTATCCAAATCATCTCCAAAATTCAAATATTATTTTTTTCCAATTTCATAGACTGACTATCATATAACTACTGAACACTCCACAAAGCTTACAAGTATCAAACTATCCAAACTTTTCTTATATCAAATATACCATTATCAACTCCCAAAATCAAAATCCAAAAGTCTATGTACTCAATTTATGTATCATAAGAAAAATTCTTATATATAGATTTTTAACCACTATTAACTCCAACTAACTAAATTCATGTCAAAAGCAAACTTAGCCACCAATCAAAAGCATCACCTAATCTCACAAGTTTTCTTATATTCTTTAAAATTGAGATCATATTCAAGATTTCAATATAAAATATATATAATTATTAATTGGTCTTACCACAATACGAAATCATATTCAATGCATTTATAACACATCAGGCTTTCTTAACAACACATATTTCAGTAGTTCAAAACACCCAATCAAAAATCAACTTCTATAATACAAACTGTCCATGATCATGATAAATGATGTTCTCCAATAAACATAATTTACATGAATCTCATATTGTACTTCAAGTTGCACTACAATCACAATTCACAAATTAATCACATTAACCACTAACAAATTCTAGTACTCCAAAAGAGATCTAATGATCGAACCCCAAATTTTACACCATATCGATTCTTAATATCAAGCTTATATACTTTTCAATTGAACAAATCATGACATAGAGCAAATATCCTCTTTTAATCATCACAATTTCACTTCTTTACAAGTACAAGATTGGAAACAAAATTCACTAAGGCAATTCACGACATTGATACCAATAAATATCTCAAGATTTTAAAATATTGTCACATCAGCTTGATATTTCATATTTAAAATCCAATGAAGTACACATTAAATCATGATCAAAGATTCACTTAACATCCATCAGAATACTCCAAAAATCTCAATAGGTCAAAAATCTAATTTCTATTCTATAATGCCTCCAAACATCAATTTTTTTTTCTTCACAATAACCTTGAGCTTAAAATATCTAACGATTCACACTAAAATCACTTCAAATTATAGACATTGCATAACTGTTTATCGATTTAACCAATCTTTTTCCTCACCACCGATTTCTTTATCCTCACCATAGATTTCCAAAATCATTTATCTTATCAAAGTTCATACTAAAATCACTTCAACCTATACATTTAGCATTACTGTTCAACAATCAATCAATCTTTTCTTTACCACTAATCTCTTTTTCCTCACTACTTATTTCTAAAGCCATTGTCTACGCATCAATTAAACTAAAGACTCCAAATCCATAGAATCATTAACCTGACTTTGTTACCGCTAAATCTGTCTGCCTTGAACCCAAGGTTTTGAGACCTAACAAACGCCACATACTTATGAGACAAATTCCATAAGCATGTAAGGCAATAATATCATAGTAACCTAAATGTAATAACTTTAAAGCCTCTGCAAATTTTACACTTTACAAAATCTTAAATCTCCAAATAATACAATATATATAATCCTTCGAAAGATACAATTTTCTCATCTAGCTATCATCTCTTTATAAACTAAAATCCAAATACTTACATCAAAACTTATAAATGTCAAAGGACATGTACTCATCCTGCTAACAAAAGCTATTCCCTAACAAGTCTAATCCCCAAACATGAAAATGTGTTGAAATCTGTAAAAATGATAAAGATTATAGGGATAAGTACAATCACTCAGTTAATAATTGACATCTCTTCAGCTGGGTTAAGCCTACTCAAAATATTTAGACCAAACTTACTAATACACATATAGGTATCAAAAAAGAATTTTGGGTAATCACATTCAAGAACATATGTTTCAAATTTTCATTTTCAAATTACAGAAGTCAATATAATTTCGCTTCAGAAAATAAAGTTAACAAATTTTGAAACTTTCAAATAACAGAACAATATATAATTTCACGTTGATTTCAAAATTTTAATTGTCTCATGTAACATGCTATGACCATACTTAACCCCAGTAGCATAGATTAGAAATGAAACTACAATTAACCTCGATGATATGGGTAAGAATCAAAATCACAATTGATCCCAATGACAAGGGTCAGAAGTATATTAGAAGCAACCATTAGTTGCACTAAACATATATTACAAATACTACTATTCTGTAATCGATGGTGCGGTTGAGAGATCGATCTCTAATCATATAATACATGTCGACATAGTCAACATTTAACCTCCATTTGCAGAGTCAAAGCACAACCATACTAAGATGCAAAACAAAACATATTTTTATATTACCCAATTTTCATGAAACAATATATCCACTTTCTCAAAACAAATCTCATGCATATCAAAAGCATGTTCATTTTAGACTAAATATTTTATGTTTGTATTCACAAAAACATAAAAATCACAGTCTAAAAACAAAATTGAAATGATATTTCAAAAATCAACATGGAGACCATATTTATTTATATATATTAACATGCTCACCCGATTTAACAAACCATAAGACAAAATATCAAAATTTGTTATCTATCGATGGGGGGAGTCTGATCTTCAATCGCGGTAACTCTACATTCTGCTAATGTTTTGAGTCGTTTCTTTTAAGGCTTTTGTAGTATGAAATGTGCAGTTTAATTTGGTGTCAATGACTCGGTTAGGGGCATTCTGTGTTAAGAGAATCGAAGTCTCAAAGTCTGCTCATTGTATATGAAAATCCAGAAATCTAGGTATTTTAGTGATGATTTTGTAATTTTTGGCTTCTGAACATTGCGTTTCCAACAATATTTATTTCTAAAACGAATTTGGGTTTTAAAATATGTTATGTAAGGTTCAATTTAATACTTATTACACCTTGCGTTTCAACTTAGGTTGTAAGCTGTAAGTGCTTGAAATAAACCAAATGGTCATGAAAATATGTAGTTTCAGAATTTATGAAAATTTATTTTTAATTATTTTGAAATAATTCTTGACCTATATTCAACTTATTTTGATAGAAACTTAAAAAATTTAAGCTATTTGAATTTTAGTTAATTTTTTTATGAATAAATATTTATTTGAAAATTATTTTTAAATTGATAGATTTCGAAAAATTCGTTAACAATATTCAAGAGTCAAATTTTAATTGCCATTTGAAGTTTTTCCATCAAACTTTATATTTGTTACTGATTTTGTATTTTAAGCTATGAGTTTCTAAGTTTTGAATGTTTTATATATTTATAGATTATTAAAGAAAATCGAATTTAATTTTGAATCAAAATTAGTTTGGTTAGCTAAAGAAGTGCTACACCATAATTGCCTTAGAATGACCAACCGGAAGTCATGATTCGTTTTGATAAGTTAGAAGTATTGGTTTCTAATTTTGAGTATTTTGAATTAATAGGCTTCAAAAGGATTCGAATTCTTTGTGCTTTGGTTTTGGTTTTAGGGAATCAGGTAAGTGACTGATATTCTTTCGATGTTTTCATACCCTAAAATTAGCCTCAATATGATTTTTGTACTTGTATATGATATTTTGTCATATTGTTTGTGTTAGTTAAAATTCTACTACCCAAGTATATGTATCAAATTGATAATATATAAGCAAGTAGAGTATCAATCCCACAGAAAATTGATCTAAAATTTTACTAAGTAAAAAAAATTAGAAACAATTTAGTTTTATTTAAATAATTAAAATTCGAATTCTAATTAAACTAAAAATTACTCAACCAAAACTAATTTAATTAAAAATTAAAGCAACAAGATAATTGGGTAAACAACAAATCAAACAAGCCTAGGATTACGATATCATTCACACTTCATCTAAATCTTACCTCTCTTTCTTAACTTATTTCAATAGGTTAAATTGCTAACTTAAAGTCCTCAATTATTTATAAGGGTCTCTTGACTCGTCTTATAAAAATATTTATTTTAATCAAAACACTATATCCTTATGTAAATTGAAATTAAAACAAACTCATTAAGTTCAAGCTCTAATTCTAACTACATATGATCTATAGGTATATCCCTATCCTATACGCAAATCAATTATTATGATCATATGTTATCCCAATTTTAGTTTACACTAAACTCCCTTTCTGAAGTTTTTTAGATTCTTAAATCAATTTAATTGGTGATCAGGCAATTAAAAGTATTAAGAACAAATTGAAATAAACAATTCAAATCCCATTAAAGATAAGTAAGAAATAAATTAAAAATTTAGATTATATATGAGTTCAATTACAATCCTGAAATATAAAATTAGCTATCCATAATTGCCAAGACAAATAATATTATATAAAATTCAATCATTGAAAGTAACAAGAAAAATAAAAGCTAAGAAATAAAACAAAACGATTGATTATAGCTTATTCCCCAAGTTTCTGCCTCAACTTTCAACCTTTTGAATCTTCAATAGCTCCCTCTCCTAATTTCTCTTAAAAATATCCTATTTATACTAACAATCTTAACCTAAAATCTTCTAAGTTAACCTACTGATTCTAATTGGGTTTAAAAGTGTAATAAGAGGCTTAAAAATCAAATATCATCTTTCAAAATTTCTATTCCCATAACAGTATGCCTTATCATTTTCTAATGCGATTTTCTTTATCCTCAAAGCAGAAATGGGCAAAGTAATCTGCATGAAAGTTGTAGTTCTATCTCTTAGCTTTCCTATGATATAAGAATTGCATCATTTGGAATTTTGTAGCGAGAGTTATGGATAAAATACCAAAACATATGCAAGGAGAATTTTGGGTCCTTCAAACATCTTACTTTCCAAAATTAAGTCTAATTTCCTTAAAACCTAAAAAAGCATAAAAACTAATAAATCATGGCCAATTTAAAATAAATAAACATAAAATTAAAATAACTCACTAAAATTAAACTAATTATAAAAGCAACTAAAAATAACTAAATTATAATTAAAAATGAAGGACTTAGCTAATATTTAATAACAAAATTAGACTAAAATAATTCTATAAAATAGAATTATCAGTTTGTTATATTGGGTAAGCATGCTAATATATATATAAGTAAATATGATCCCTATGTTGATTTTTGAAATATGATTTCAATTTTGTTTTTAGAATGTGATTTTTGATCAATGCATATATGTTTTCATGAATACAAATATAAAATATTTAGTTTGAAATGAATATGTTTTTGACGTGCATAAGATATGTTTTGAGAAAGTGGATATAGCGTTTTGTAAAAATTGAGTTATCTATAAATATGTTTTGTCCTGTCTCCTAGTATAGCTATGCTCTGACCCTACTAATAAGGGTTAAATATTGGCCATGTTGACATGCATTTTATTATTAGAGATCAATCTCCTAACCACATCACTAGTTATAGAATAGTGGTATTTGTGATATATGTTCAATGTAACTAATTATTGTTTCTGATATACTTCTGATTCATGCCACTAAGGTTAATTGTGGTTTTGATTTTGACTCATGCCACCAAGGTTAATTGTGGTTTCATTTTTGACTTATGCCACAGGGGTTAAGTGTGGCTGTAACATGTTATAGGAGACAATTAAAAATTTGAAATCAGTGTGAAATTATATATTGTTCTGTTTTCTGAAAGTTTCAAAATTTTGTTAGTTTTGTTTTCTGAAACGAAATTATATTGACTTTTGTAATTTGAAAATGAAATTTTGAAATATATGTTTTTAAATGAGATTACTCAAAATTCTATTTTGATACCTATCTATGTATTAGTAATTTTGATCTAAATGTTTTCAGCATACTTAACCCGACTAAAAAGATATCAGTTACTTATTGGGCGATTATACTCATCTCTATAATCTTTATCATTTTTACAGATTTTAATACGTTTGCATATTTAGGAATTAGACTTATTCGATAAGAGCTTTTGTTAGCAAGATTAGCATATGTCCTCTGACATTTATAAGTTTTGATATAAATATTTAGATTTTAGTTTGCAAAGAGATGATAACTAAATGAGAAAATTGTATTTTTTAAAAGATTATATATATATATATATATATTGTATCATTTAGATATTTAAGGTTTTGTAAAGTATAAAATTTGTAAAGGTTTTAAAATTATTACATATAATTTAATATGATATTATCGTGGGATTAGTCTCGTTAAATATGTGGTATGTATTAAATCCCGAAACCCTAGGTTTGGGAGGTGACATCATGCGCTCCGACGGAAGCAAAAGTCAATAACGACTTCGTTAAAGATCATAGACAAAGACTGTGTCATGAATTTCATTTTCAGTTGTCCATAGGTAAGCCTAAGTTTCAGCTTATAGTTTTCTTCTATGTCAGGTCAGTCTCATATACGTTAACAGTTTTTTTTGCTCAATGGTATAAATTAACATTTGACTTCGTTTTTTCTGTTTCCCTTTCTTTCCATTGGGTGAATTTTTGTTTTTTTTTTCAGTGTATTTATGCTAGTTTTCCCTTCAAATAAAAGAAATTGTAATAATTTCAGGGTGTCTTTTTCATCATCTGGTAACCCTTCTAATGATGATAAAGAACAAATTTTGATACAAAAATAGATACTGTGCAAGTCAAAGGTCAGAGATATAGATTGTAGGATAGATATTATGCTCCGGGGTCAACTTCTATATGTCAAAATATTTATAGCTTCGGTGATCTCTGATCTTTGCATAGCTTCGTGGTACTCATAAAAGTGTCTTTTGTTTTAGTTGTTTTAGCTTTGCAGATTCCTTGCTTTCCCCTTTGTGTACCTACAATTTTAGTGGTGGTAACTGCAGAATCATAGATCGTGTGTCATCTTGTTTTCTATGTTAGAATTATACTTGGAGTTTCACAGGAGCTTCTTACTGTGCAGCACAGTTCTGGGATTGATTGGGAGTTCAACTTTGATATTAGAATGGCTTCAAGTGATAATGGGTGTCAAAAAGAGCAAGTTGAGGAATCCAATGTCACTGAAACAAAGGGACAAGTTCCTCTTCACATTCCAACATCGCAAGGGGTGCTTCTAAACGATGAAAACCCTCTAAGAAAGTCCCCTAGCAGCTCTATGTCTCCCCCAAATAGAATAAAGTTTTTAAAATTTGGTTCTGCATCTGCCAAATTCAAGCGTATAGCTGAAGAGAGAGATGAGGTTTCTCGGTTGGTGGCTTCCTCAAGTGGTGATCGTCTTCGAGAACGCCTGACTGGGGTTTTTGCAAAAAAAATTGATTGGGTTTCTCTCATGAAAATGTCTAAGCAATGGATTAATAGGGACCCAATGAATATGGCCCTCATTGTATGGATCATAGGTGTTGCTATCTCGGGTAGTATCCTGTTCCTTGTCATGACTGGAATGTTGAATGCAGTGCTTCCTAAGAAGTCCCAGAGAAATGCATGGGCTGAAGTCAACAGTCAAATACTCAATGCGCTGTCTACTCTTATGTCTCTGTACCAACTCCCTCTGCGATTTTACCATCTTGTACTTCTGTGTAGATGGAAACCAGAAGACATTTGCCGACTCAGAAAGAAATACTGTGAGGGCGGGACCTATAAGCCCCATGAGTGGAAACACATGATGGTAATTGTTGTGCTACTCCACATTAACTGTTTTGCTCAGTATGCCCTTTGTGGTCTCAACGTGGGATATAGGAGATCTGAGCGACCTGCCATTGGAGTTGGAATATGTAATGCAATTTCAATAGCTGCAGCGATAATGGCTATGGTTTACTCCAATGTTAGCCCTCTTGGGAGGAATTATGATATTGAATTGGATGAAGAAGCAGAGTGCTGGACTGACGCTGGTGAAAGTAAGAGGCCAGAGCAGTCAAGGCTACAATCATTGGAGAAGAGATATTCATTTGCATTTCGAGATGAAGAGAGAATTGTTGAGAGCAGGCCACTCTGGTCTGGAAGGATACATGACTTTTGGCGTGATATTTCTCTAGCATTTCTTTCACTTTTTTGTAGCATTTGTGTGTTTGGGTGGAACATGGAGAGGTTCGGGTTTGGGAACATGTATGTACATATTGCAACTTTTCTCCTGTTATGTACGGCTCCTCTCTTGATTTTCAGCTTGGCTGCTGTGAATATTGATAATGAGATTGTCAGAGACGCTCTTGGTGTTACTGGAATTGCTCTTTGCTGGTTTGGTTTGCTATATGGTGGCTTCTGGAGGAATAAAATGAGAAAGAGATTCAATTTGCCAACTTATAACTTCTGTTTCGGTCAACCAGCAGCTAGTGATTGCACACTGTGGCTATGCTGTTGTTGTTGTTCTCTTGCTCAGGAAGTACGCACTGGGAATTCTTATGATATTATAGAAGATAGGTTTATAAAAAAGCAAATGGACAATGGTAACCAGCAGCTGATATCACCTTTACCTCGTGAAGATGGGATCGGGCAATTTAGTCCGGGGCCTAGTTCTTCACCTGGATACAATTCTAGCCCATCCACGAGATTTACAGCCAATTCTTCAAGTCCTAGAATAGTTTCAAAGGAATATTATAGTCCAGACCGGCAGCTCTCTGTGGTGACAGAAGAGTCGTCCATAAGTGGTAAAGATGAAACTATGATTCCACCCACTCCGTCATTGATACACAGAGATGAAGCAACGTAATTGGCAAAAATTTTCAAGCATCATTGTGGTTATGTTATGAATTTGTTGAAATTAGTAGTTTAAGATGATTTGTCTTTTGGTTTTTTTTTAAGTTAATTGTGAGCAGGTACGTACTTTGCATATGTTTCCCTACATATTTTGAATTAGTATACTTCACGTATGTCTTATTAATTATAAGTCATGTAACTAGACTTGAAGAGTCGATTATTGTACCTATAAGTACACTTTGCACTTGGCAATTTGGATGTGAGTGAAACAAGTTCTTATCGAGGATTACCTCTTCCTCCGACAAAGTAGTATTAGAGCCAATAACCTTAATTTGAGAGATGGCAGGCAAGGAACTATATTGTTGACACAAATAAGAAAAAAGGATCAACAAGCGATCGTCCTCACCCACCAAAGCTGAGTCCGGATGACTCTGTGTTTGAAGGTGGTCAATGCAACCTCTACGAACGAAGCTTGGGAGGTTTTGCAAAATTCTTCCCAAGGAGTTGACAAAGTGAAGAAGATGTGAATGGCAGAGGAAGAGGACATGGTCGTGGCCAAAAAGAAAGAGAAAGAGGTTATTCTTTTGTTCTCAGTCAAGATAAGAATTTTATTAATCATCCACATGGGAAAATATGGAATAGTCCAAAGAGAACAAAGGAGCAATCCAGAATTTGTCTGCTTGCGCAGGACATAAGACATCTTGACAGCATATACAAAAAACTTACTGGCAGTACAAGACTTGAGTCGAAAACATAGAGAGCATAAACTTAAGGGCAGCAAATCTAAACTTGCAGTTCAGACAACCTATGACAATTTTTTTTTTTTTTTTGAAGATTAAGATGGATTTATTCAAGAAGGAAAAATCCTTTAAAATTACAAAAGAAAGGCAGAACTCAACTGCACGGGGAGCAGCCGAGTTACTGCTTAGCATGGCTTACAAAAAGGTAGCCAACAGCAGAACCTAAGAAGAAACCAGGATTCATAACAACCTGCAGCCTCAAAATCTATACAATTGTAAGTTACCAAGTGACACCGTAATCATGCACTAAGCTATTCACACGATCATTTCACATCAAGAAAATCAAGAAAGACAAAAGCCCAAGTTCCAGAGTGCAATGATTTGAAATATCAAATGTCGAAGTCTCCAAGGGGCAGCCTCCGGTTTGTTGATCCAAGTGATGGCGTTTCTAGAGTCGCTCTCAATGATAAGGTTCAATGAATTTGCTCATAAGGAAGCTGCAAAGATGGTCGCGGCCTCCCTTATCGCCAAAACTTCCACAAGATTGGCATCCCCCACCCAGCTTTCTTGGAAAACATCAATTTAACCTCCCCTGATCGTTACGAAACAGAATTTAAAGGGCAGCAAGGAAAATTCAATCACACTTGCTTCAGTCTTCCAAGTTTGAATGGAAAATCAACTCACAATAATAGTTTGGTTGTAAGATTAGGAAAGGCTTAAAAGATGCAGAGATTGAATTCATCTAACACCATAACCAAGCATGCTGCATCCTTTCCTTTCTTCACCGTTCCTGACAACAAATGAGAGAATGTATGATAAATCTAATTTTAAGTGCTATAATTGTCAACAATTTGCTATTATTCTTGGGAGTGTCGTATCACTGGTAATGAGGTCGCAGACAGCTAATTTTGTTGGAGACAAAGACAAATTAATAGAGCTAAGCTTATTGCTATACTCAAGGATGATGAGAGAGATGACCATTTACACTACCTAGACAATTGTTCAGTACCACCTTTTTAGTTTGTAAAGATTTGTCCATGATGAGTTTCCAAATGAAACTCAAGCTGAGTGGCTTAGAGAAATATCAGATAATTTTGATGACCCTTTGCTATCTTCAGACAGAGAATATGGAAAAGATTTTCTTTGAAGTATTAACACACTACGGGGAGAAGTTAAAAATTTGATTGAGAAAGCTATCTAGACTAACTTTTCATCATCTGAACCTGATTGTCATTAGGAGGATGTAATACCCAACCCAAAAATACGATTACATTAGTATGTTTGCAAAATCCTATGTTTGAAAAATATATTTTATTGAAATTACTTATAAAATATTTAAGTTTATAATAAAATAGTTGTATATTAAGGACTTTTTAGAAAATAGAGTAGTTTTATTTTAATTGGAGTCAAATTACTTTATCACGTTAAAAAAAAAAAACTTATATCTTATTAAATTTTAATATGGAGTGCTACTCCATATTAACTGTTTTGCTCAGTATGCCCTTTGTGGTCTGAACTTAGGATTCAGGAGATCTGAGCGACCTGCCATTGGAGTTGGAATATGTGTATCAGTTGCAATAGCTGCACGGGCGATGGCTGGTGTTTACACCATTGTTAGCCCTCTTGGGAAGGATTATGGTTCTGAAATGAATGAGGAAGCAAAGAAGCAGATTGATACTGGTGAAATTAGGAGGCCAGAGCAGTAAAGGCGACAATCATTGGAGAAGAGATATTCATTTGCGTCTGGAGGTGAAGAAAGAATTGTTTAGAGTAGACCACTCTGGAATGGAGGGATACTTGACTTTTGGGATGATATTTCTCTAGCTTATCTTTCTTCTTTTTGTAGCTTTTGTGTCTTTGGGTGGAATATGGAGAGACTTGGGATTGGGAACATGTATGTACAAATTGCAACTTTTCTCCTGTTTTGTATGGCTCCTTTCTGGGTTTTCAACTTGGCTGCTGTGAATATTGATAATGAGACTGTCAGAGAGGCTCTTAGTGTTACTGGAATTGTTCTTTGTATGTTTGGTTTGCTATATGGTGGCTTCTGGAGGATTCAAATGAGAAAGAGATTAAATTTGCCAGCTTGTAGCTTCTGCTTTGGTCAACCAGCAGTTAATGATTGCACACTCTGGCTATTCTGTTGTTGGTGTGCTCTTGCTTAGGCAGCACGCACTTGGAATTCTTATGATATTGTAGAAGATTAGTTTATAGAAAAGCAAATGGACAATGGTAGCCAGCAGCTGATATCACCTTCACCTCGTGAAGATGGGATTGGGCAATTTAGTCCTAGCCCTAGTTCTTCACCTGGATACAATTCTAGCCCATCCAGGAGATTTTCAGCCAGTTCTTCAAGTTCTAGAATAGTTTCAAAGGAATATTATAGTCCAGAACGGCAGCTTTCTATGGTGAAAGAAGAGTCGTTTGTAAGTGGTAAAGATGAAACTATGATTCCACCCGGTCTATCATTGATACAGAGAGAGGCAACATAATTTGCAGAAGTTTTCATGCATCATTGTCATTGTATGATGAATTGATGTTCATGTAGACGGATGTTTTTGAGAGCATTGAAAATGGATTATATAATTTCACATTTTCTCATACTTTCTCATTTCTTTTCCTTTTTGGATGAACCTATGTAAAATTTACATTCAGGAGTACAACACCGTTATTCTGGAGTTATCTCTTTCTCAGCAGCATTAGTTTTCAGATGATATTGCAATTTTTGTTCACAATTCAGACTGCAACTTAATGTCTACCCTCAGCATTAGCTTTTTGAAGCAATCTATCTTAAAGGGCAATGTTCAAATTCTATGAAACTTTATACAGATCTGTGCATCTTATTGTTCTTTTGTTTTATTCATCCTCATATTGATCTGTTCAGTACCACCTTTTTAGTGTGTGAAGATTTTGTGCATGATGAGTTCCCAAACGAAACTCAAGCTGAGTAGCCTAGAGAAATATCAGATAATTTTGATGATCCTTTGCTATCTTCAGACACAGAATATTCAATAGATTTTCTCTGAAGCACTAACACACAACAGGAAGAAGTTGGGATTTGACTGAAAGCTATCTAGGCCTACTTTTCATTATCTGAACCTGATTGTTACTAGGTGGAAAAGATGGTTGAATGTGAAGGCCATGGAAATATAGTATGGTTTACTGTTTCTGTGGTTTAGTTCCATCATATCTGCTGATTGTTCTTTACTGTCGATCTGTCCAAAACGACCCTATATGAAGCTAAGCAGATAAGGATTTGAGTAGGCGACTTCAAATTCTTAGGGACATACCTGCTCCTTCGTTGTTTTGGCCGGAACAAACCTGCTACTTCCAACAATGAAAATATACTCAAGAATACAAAATTAACTACGAGGTTTTGTGTGTGTGTCTTGTGTCAGCAAAAGCAATTGTTATTGTCTAGTGAAGCACCATGCCGCTGACATATAAACATTTCCATTTTCATATTAAACAATTGCTTCGTTTGATTAGTTTAATGCCTTAATCATTAATTAGATATTATAAGGAGACATTTCACATCAAATTTATATTGGTTTACGCGTAGAGAAACCGGCACCCACACGCACATATGCATCAGTGCGGTCATGGAAACACATGATACTGTGCTGAGAGAGAAAGAGAGAACGATCAATTTTCTTCTGGCGATGGAGTGGTTAGCTGGTCAGATGGTGACAAGGGCGCCATTAGCAGAGGCGTAGGGGAGGGGTGGGGGGAGGGGGGGCAGTGGGCCCCCCTCAATAATTTTTAAATTTTTATAATTTATTTGTAATTTTAAAGAATTTAATAAATTCACCCCTCTAATAATTTTTAAATTTTTATAACTTGTCTTTGTCTTCTGTAAATTTTATAATTTCGTCTCTACAAAAAGTTTAAATTTTTTATATATATATATATTTTTATGAAGTGTATAATTTTACTCCCGTATTAATTTTTTGTTTAGTGAAATATCACATAATAATTAATCAATAATTAATTTTAAATAGGGCTAAAATAAAATTAATTATATTTTTTTAAAAAAATAATAATAAAACCAAGTACAATAGAATTATTTTCAAAATCTGTTTATCCAAAACCTCACAACCATTACTTGCTCTTAGAAGTGAGCAAAACCAATCTAGATCAATTTTCCACCCAAATTAAATGTGATTTGAGTAAAACAATTAGGTTTAATTGGTCCATTGAATCAATTGGTCCAAAATGTTAGGTCTAATTTGTTTTTTTGTCGGTTCTCAATTTTAAAATTTTTTAACCAATTCACCTAAAAAATCAATTAGTTTTTTTATATATTTATACATTTATATATATATATTTTTTAATATATGTAATATTTTTTATATATATTAAGAAGAATTGATAGTAAACTTAATTAATAATATACTTAAAATATATTAAAATATTATATGTACATATACAAATCATAATCATAACAATTTAATATTAGTTATATATATTTATTTACAAATCTATATTAATATGAAATTATGAGTTATATATTTTAAATAATATAACTTATGCTAATATTATAATATATGATAGTAAACATCTTACATATTAATATGTTATAATTATTTTATTTTAGTTATGTTTCGTAATATAAAATTTTATAAATATATATCTATAATATATATAAAAGTAGGATGTTTCAATTTTTTTCAATTGAGTCTTCAATTGAATGACAAGTGTTATTCAATTAGAACTCCTTTTTATTTTTTTGACCTTTAGGTTTCTATTGAATTAATTTTTTTACACATTATGTCAAAGATAAGTTGTTTTTGACATTTGAAGGGTTTTTTTTATGTTTTTTATTTTTATTTATTTTAATAAAAAATACTTAAAAATAATAATTTTTAACTTTTAATTCTTAGAATATAGATTTATTTAATATTTCTTAATTATAATTTAATATTATTTTTATCTATATTCTCTTATTCTTCATGAACCTGAATTTATAGTATATAGATATCTCTTTTATACTTAAATGTTTAAATTTTAATAAATATCCATCCAATTCATTATATAAAAGTAGGATAATTGATTGGATCAATTGATTGACATTTGTCATTTTGAATTAAATTAATTTTTTTTACACCTTATGTCAAAACTACATTGTTTTTTACATTTGAAGGTTTTTTTTCTTTTTTATTTTTATTTATTTTAGTAAAAAATATTTGAAAACAATAATTTCTAACTTTTAATGCTTATAAGATATATTCATTTAATATTTATCAATTGCAATTTAATATTATTTTTCGTCTATATTCTCTTATTCTACATCAACCTGAATCTATAATATATAGATATCTCTTTTGTACATAAATGTTTAAATTCTAATAAACATCCATCCAATTCATTTAACAAAATAAAAGAGTTAAAAAAGTCTACTCATTTCGCAATATACATGGCATACAATCATCATTGAATAAATAAATCAATTGAATTTAATAACCCTTAGTAATTCATTTTATATATAAAAAACATATAATATTAGAAATTACTAACTATTTTATATTGATAGAATCTTTATATTATACTATTGCCTTATATTCTACAATTGTTTATTTTAATCTGCTAATAGTATAGATTATATGCTTTCTCATTTCTTAATAGTTTATTATACATCTAATAATCTTTGATAGGATTATCGTATTTTTTGGATAAATTTTATTTTAAATAGAATAACTAATTGAGTCAATTGGTTGTCATTTTCAATTGAATTAATTTTTTTTACGTCTTATGTCTAATCTGCGTTGTTTTTTTTACATTTGAAGGGTTTTTTTTATTTCAGTAAAAAAATACTTGAAAACAATAATTTTTAATTTTTAATGTTTAGAATATAGATTCATTTAATATTTATTAATTACAATTTAATATTATTTTCTGTTTATATCCTCTTATTCTGCATGAACCTGAATCCATAATATTTACACATCTCTTTTGTATACGAATGTTTAAATTCTAATAAATATTCATCAAAATCATTGAACAAAATAAAAAACTTAAGAAGATTTATTCATTTCTTAATGTACATAGCACATAGTCATCATTAAACAAATAAATCAACTAAATTTGACAACCTTTAGTCATTCATTTTACATATAAAAGATATATTATTAAAAATTAGTAACTATTTTATATTGATAGGATCTTTATATTATACGGTTACCTTATATTGTACAAGTGTTTATCTTAATCTGTCAATAGTACATGTTATATACTCTCTCATTTCTTAATATTTTACTGTTTTATAATTATATGTTCGATCCATTGGTCCAAAACCGAACCAACCAAATTAATTTTATGTTTGATCAGTTTGGTCTTCTTTTATATTTTGTTGGTTTTAGTTGATTTTTTTAAAAATAATTGGTCCATTTGATCCTTAGGTATAGTGGACCAAATTACTCAATCCACCCATTGCTCACCCCTACTTTCTCTCTTTTCTATTTACCAAATATTGTAGAAACAAAAAAAAAAAAAAATTTACACTTTTTTGCTTGTCAGCGTTTTTTGCGTAGAAAACTTTTAGTTAATAGCTTAATTTTCATGTCATGATAATTGATAATTGGTAAGATTGGTTTATTTACTTATTCTATTTTTAACATTTTCAACTTTAAATTTTTTTATTTAATAATTTTTACTTGATGATTTTGATTTAGGATTTACCGTCTTAGCTATATTTTGTTAAAAGCAATTCGATTAAACTCCTAAGGTTAGTTATTTCTTATTTATTTAAGGATTATTTGATTGTTTTCCAACAAATTAGTTATGCATTTTTTTTGCTTATATTATTGTGAACAATTAAGTTTTTCATTCAGGAATTGCTTCCTCATTGAATTGTTTATTAATATTGTATTTAATTTTTGTGATTAATTTTAAAGAATTGCTTCTTAATTGAATTATTTATTGATAGTTTTTAATATTTTTTAAGGGATTGCTTCCCATTGAGATTTTTTTTATTATATTTGTTAATATTTGCTTGTTGTCAAGTTTATTTAGAAACTGAAATTATTGTCATTATTAAATTATTTATGATTGCACTAGTTAATTCTTTTAAGTAAATTACTAAGATTGATTCCTTTGAATAATTTCAAGATTTATTTATATAATTTTCATATGAATTTTTTTTTGTCTAAGCTATATTATATTATTATCAAACATTGAGTTTCTAATATGATTATTTAATTTATAAACATTGTTTTCAATTTTTCATTTCCCCTAAATGTAAAATCTTGATCCCGTCACTGGTCATAAAGTGTTCATGACAGTAGTTCTGTTTATATCAAATGCTTACGAGGTAGGTCTTCTTGTCATTTTGGTACTGATAGATTAGTTTCTCGGACAGGTCATAGTCATGGCCAGCATATTAAAGCTGTCTATATGCCAAGCAAAGCAGTGCCAGCTTGTTGCACCACCAGTTTTTGTTCCACCACCATGTTCTCTTGGCCAGAAAAAGAATTTATATTCTGAAATATAGTACCGAATGAGGCAGAGGTTACAATCGAAAGCGCATACTTATTCTGCACTCAAAACTTTATAAAAAAGTCTGCTTCCTGATTCAATAAAAGAAAGAATTGATCTAATGATCTAACCGTGACATGATGCAACTTTCTCCTTCGGGAAAGATTTTGGTTTTATCTTGAGTTTGGGCACCATGGTGGGGTGGTTGAAAAGATAAAAAAAAAAGGATGCAATTTTACTTACGTAATGCATCCAGGGAACTGAGTGGGAGGAAGGAAAAGGGAAAAGGGAAAAAGAAAAATCAGCTCCAAAAGAATTCTTGTAGCTGACACAACTCAGTTGTATTCTACCAGACCTGTTTATCAAAGAATTCAAGACTGAAGTCACAAACAGTTTCATATTGGAAATCAGCGCCATGTCGTGTAGGAGGCCCCATTCTTTATGAAACAACCATATCTTTTCTCGTCAGTGACCTTAGTGGGACAATATTATGATTACATCATATATTATATTAACCCTGTTCCTTGATCACTGACAGACAATTTAGGTTGAGTCATTTGCATTTGCCTTTCGGTTTCTTTCTGCTCTGTCTTTCCAAAGGAAAGCGACATTCTACAAAGGTTTGTGTAAGAAACGGACGGTGGAAAAGGAGAAGTTGGTTTGCTATGTGGCACAATTTGGCAAGACAGACTGATGAAGATTATATCAGCCGAGTTAAAAGATTTATGAGTTGGTAATGGCAGATGCAGAAAGATGGCCTCAGGCCCCAAAGCATCCCCGAAAAGCCATTACCCCTAAGGCTTTTTTGCCCTTTTAAGGAAAGAAAGATGGCCTCGGACTTGCATACGATTGTCAAATCTGGGGATTCAACATAAATTCCTTTTCTGGCCATGACTTAGTAGCCTCTGCAAAGGGTTTGTGGGGACTATTTTATTAAGATCATTTCAAAAAGCTTAGGTTGATGCAATAGTTTATCAATGTCAATGTTCATTGGTTTGAATGGTAGGACGGTTGGAAGCTGATAAAAAGGGTTTAACTGATCTATTGATGATACTTAGTGCTTAACCATCATTAATGGTTGGAAGCAGGTCCAGTTTCCTAAGTGGGAAGTGGGGAAACTTTATCACGACAAGGGGATCAGCTTATCCAAAAAGCTTTCAATGCAGATTGAATTTCAAAATCATTTACTTGTGTGCAAGCATTGTTTTTGCCAATATGTAAAGTAGAATCCTATGTGTAAATCATTTTTGATGAGTGAATAAAACTATGGACAAAGCGATTCAACTATTCAGATTGAAATTGACTTCTGTTCTGGAAAGTTGGTTTGATAGATTTCTGCCTAACTTTTACATCATAGGATGGGATTAATTGAGTGGTTGAAATCTTTATGAGTTGACAATTTTTTCTCACTAGCTGGGTACTGAACTACTGATACAATAAATGGGGCAGCAGCAGTCTATGGTACCTACCTGATTTAGGTAGTTCAGGGTACTACTGAAACTTGAGTTAATACCATAGCATCCTCATGGCTCTCCATCAAAATCAAGGGAAAAAGAATGAAAAAGCTGTTGAGGGTACTGGATTGGATTTTATCCAAAATTAACCCTTTGCCAGCTCAAAAACACACATCTTTTCCCTTAGCTGACACCAATTCTGTAAACATGATTCGTTACAGGCAAGAGCCCACTGATTTGATTTCCATGGGAAGTGTAGCTCCTTGAAATTGAAGTATCTATATCCAGCTAGCCCTCCGTGATCCTGACATAACATGGTAACTTAATTGTGGCATACTGATCACTTCCTTTAATGTTCTATCTTTTTCTCCAACAACAGCTAGCTATAAGGGAAATTGACAAAATTGGTATCCTGATCCACTTCCACTGCTCAACTTGGAAGCCCGTCATTTCAATTTTTTAACTTCCAAAAACATTACCATCGTTTCCACTCTAGCTAGTGTTTTTCTGCAAAGCTGTTGGAGCCTGGCCTGCACTTTTTCCAAGTTTTCAACCTTAATCCTGTTCCTGCGGATGTGATTGGCGTAAGGGACAACTTAGGACCATGTCGAACTTGACAACTTGTGGACTGTGAGAGGCGTTTGATCTTTGATCAAATGGCCAAAGGAGAGGGGACCCTTTTTAGTACAATGATGATAGATGAGGATGGCCTGTCTCCAAACCAGCACCAACTATTATTTACCAAGGGCCTGGTTTACCCTCCATTGTTCTTTTATTGTACAAGACAAAACTCACTTTGTCCTGGTCTTCGTAGGACTGGGGCCTAATGTTTGATTTCTAGATGTGACATTCAAATGTGACCTGCACTGTAAACAGCCATTGAATAGTAACTGATGGTCTTCAATTTCTATTCTTCCCCGGTTGCTAATAAATGAAAAGAAATTGTTTCAGATAAGATGACCACCATGAACAAAAAATCTTTTCACCTGTTACAAATGGTTTAAGAGAAGAGGTAGGATGATGAAGTGAGAAAAGAAAAGAAAAAAGGACTGGTTGAATCCTGATGGAAAACCAGTTGATGTGAAATGAAAGGAACTTCCCTATGTTATAAGTTATTTCACTGATCCTTTAGATGCAAGAAAAACAAAGCAATGCTTTCAAGTGAAACAATGGAATCATTCTTTGCCATTGTTCTCTCTCATCTGCTGTAAAGTTCAACCACCGCCCCCCCACCCCCCCCCCCCCTTTTCACTTTCAACTTTGATCTACAAAAGCACAGCATATGAATATCTTCACTAGGAGGCATATGACTAATTTTCTGTGTCATAAGATCAAAGGAAGGAAAATCCAATTGGGTTTGTAAGAGTTTTCCAAAAGTAGACATAACATTAATGAAAAGAACAAACCAATAAATTCCATTGAGTTTGAGCATGGCAGCTGCTTATCACCCCAACGTTGATAACTTAAGAGATTAGAACAAACTTTCACCCTTTTGTTAGCCCAAATCCATAACTTAACAAAGGGTAATTAGGAAATTAAAAGTTCTTTAATCGAGCAATTAACTACTATTTAACTGGGGTCAAAAGAGTTGGCTTGACCAGAATTCCTGACTGCTCACCTGTCCTCACCCCCACCTAGCCTGGTAGGAAAGAAACTGATATGCATCCTCAATTGGGCCCCACTCATCCATATGGGCACTGAAATCCTGCCACGTAGCCCAACACCTACACTTCATCTACTTTCTCACTTCCAAATACCCCTAAAATTTTATCAGAACGACTGAAAAGCCCATACCTTCATCAACAGGATTGGCTTAAAGTTGACACTGAGAGATAGAATTGGATGTAGAGAATCAAAGCCAGGTTGATGACTTCCTCTATAAAGCCGCGTCTCATCCTCACATAAGGCCTTCACCAGTTCCTTCTGGTTTTTCCCTCTCCAATTTCTGCCTCAAGAAACCTCTCTCTCAGAAACCATCGTTTCTTGTTCTTTCCTTGCTTTCTTTGCTTTCTAGCTTTCCAGGCGTTCTCTTTCAAGAACTGGCTAACACACAGGAAAAAATTCTGGAGGAAACCAACAAGAACCAAGAGGTGGTTCTTGCCTTCTATGAGGCCTTAAAGACTCGAGACGTCGAGACTGTTCACCAAATCCTTGCTCCTGACCTTGAGTGGTGGTTCCATGGCCCTCCCACCCACCAGTTTATGATGCGCCTTCTCACTGGAGCTTCATCAGACGACTCTTTCCATTTCGAGGTTGATCCTCTTTCTGTCACCACCTTTGGGTCCACCGTCATCGTTGAAGGCTGTGATCACAGCCGCTCAATCTCCTGGGTTCACGCCTGGACTGTTACTGATGGGATAATCACCCAAGTGAGGGAGTACTTCAACACTTCTCTCACTGTCACCCGCCTTGGAAACTCACACCAATCTCCACCGTCACCATCATCACCATCCTCTCCTTCTGCTCCTTCATCAACGGCCGAGATAACCCCTGTGCATTGCCCTTCCGTCTGGGAGAGCAGCTTTTCCAACCGGGTTGGAAAGTCTGTGCCGGGTCTCGTCCTGGCAATTTAGTCATTTCCAATACCCTCCCTCTGTGATCAGGCGCAGCCCTGAGTAGGGCACATACAATTATACAATAAATAAAAGAAACAGGAGGGTGCGTGCGTGTCAGGTCCTTACTGGTGTCCTACTTGCGGATGGGCTGAAGTACTGTTCAGACACAGAGATGTGAGTTCCTTAAGGTGTCCCGTCTGTTTCCACATTCCACCAAGTTTTACTTTAGTCGTGTTATCTGTTCCTTTATTTGTTTTGTTGTTGGAGAGTGTGAATTTGTATTTTGTTCTCTCTTTTTTTTTTTTCCGAATGTATTTGCCAGAGTGTTTGGAGATCTGTGGATCCCACATGGGAAGACCTAGTTGTTCCCATCCTACTCTCTTTGTTGTAAGGTGTACCAGTTGTGGAATAAAAGTGTGCTACTCTCATTTTCTTACTTTTCCCCTTACTTACTTGCATACTTTGAGGAAAAAGAAAATTCAACAATGGTGACTGTTAAAGCACATGATTTGCATGATATCAAAATTAAGTTTGACCTATTCATAAATTAGGTTAATCACATCACTTAACATGCAGTCAGGATTAAATTTGGTAACGGTTAATTTATTGATGTATAAATCAACAACAGTAACTATTTAAAAGCATGGATAGACTTTAAATGTAATAAGATCATAGTCTTATTAGTAATTTATGACAAAATTAAACTTGACCCTACTTGACTGAACTCAGAGTTTTCCAACAAGAAGCAACAAATTCAACGAATTCATAAGGGATAAGGTGGGACTTGGAGTTCTAGACTCTTCTGTTGCTGGCCTATTTTGCATAGGGTTTTGGCCTTTTAAGAGGCTATTATTGTAAACAAGCTGTAAAAAAGTCTAAATCTTTGACTCTACATTTCCTACCTACCAGATAAACCTCTACATTTCCTCTCTAGCAGAATCCAATTTGCTCATATTGTTGACAAAAACCAGTTAACTATTTGATGTGAAAGACCAATTTGGCAGCAATAACTACCTACTATAGTGCAAGCAATAAATACGGCCTAGTGATATCAACATGGGTAAAGAAAAGAGTTCTTGCTTATTAATTACATGTAGTAACCATTTTCATCTGATCAATCAAAGGGGCATGTTATCAGATATTGAAATGAGATTGCTTATTTGCATGTAATTATGCATTGACAAAAGTGTTTTTTGCTATAAAGGTCATCACTGCATTTCAACCATAGGCTTTTCCATCTTGTAGTTAAGTTTTGACTTCCGAGCCACCCCAACCCCCACCGCCCACCGCACTCCCCGGCCTCAGCTACCTCCCCTCCCACAAAGAAAAGGGTTTCCAGTGAGGAAAACCCAAAGCAAAACGCACGTGGGAAAGAGAGAGAATTTACTTTACTTCGAGATAGATGGATCATTCTCCCCAAGGAAACAGGGGGCAGAGAGCAGTCGGCACTTTTGTCTGTCTTGGCATTTTCTAATCATGTGGTGCTGGTGGAGATGATGTAAAGACACGTGTACGATGATGCATATCTCTAACAGCTCATCGTTGCATGCATTGGCTTTGATGGCAAAGGAGCTGAACCTTGCGATCTAATCATGCAACTTTGGACTGTTGTCTGAATTTTTTTTCAGACTAATTTGTGATAACATGAAAATGAGTGGCCATGGTGACATATAGCAGCTCGATACTCTGCTCTCTGTCTGATTGCATGAACCTCAGAGAATCTCTTGAAACAATTGCAGAATGTCTCCCACGAATTCAACATTTCTTTACTTATATAAATCAATTTTTAATGACTTATAATTAAAACCCAACATTTCTTGATACATTTCTCAACCTTCTTCACCAAATAAAAGTTAAATTTCTCAACAATTTGTACATTGACTAACCTATTTTAACTAAAAGCATTAGATTTTATTATCATATATATATGTAAAGAAAATTAATTTTTTTATTTGATTTAAAATTTTATAATTATTAGTTTATACAACAAAAAGAAATAGTTAATGTCACATGATAGGCAACAAAACAGATCAGATAAGATCAATGAGAGCTATCTAAGAACTTGATGTGATAATATCCCATGAATAATATTCAATACCACAAGCATATGCCGAAAGGAATGAAATATGAATATATCCCATTCTATCATCAAGAACTTCAACTCTCAATTTTTTAAATGGCACATCCAATTTTCAATTTGATATTGGCAATGGAGATTGAGATGTCCAATTTTCTTTTCTCTTCCCGTTGTTTAAAGAAACCCAAAACCCCATATGCTTAAAAAATTATTTATTATAATAGTATACTCAAAAAAAAAAATCTAATCTTAATCGAGTCGTATAATGTAAAATATTTAATTATAAAGTACTCATTACCGTCTCATTTTAAGTTTTTTTTGTTTTTTCGGGTTTAATTATTGCATTCTTTTGTTGTTGTTATTTTCAATTGATGGGTACCTGACTGAGGTTGAGAAGAATAATGATCAAGTTGTGGTATATTGTTGACCTTTTCTTGGCTTAGTTGTATTTAATTTAATTCAAGAGAGGAAAACAAGGAAACAATGAAGCTCGATTGGGAAAGCCGGCTAATCAACAATTCAATGGTTTTCCAGGATCTAAATTTGGAACTTATTCTATTATCAGTGAAAGATTCCTTGAACTTGTTGTGTCCCAAATTTCACATGTCTATATCAACCAAAGCAAAAAGAAACAGGAAATGAAAACTCTGCAGAAGAAGGTGGGGAATGCTGGCCCAAGCTGATGGTTGTCCCCAGGAACAAACCATGCATAAAGAAATAATATAAAATAAAGCATATGATTCCCCCATATATGCTGTATCTGCATTTCCTAAAGTTTATACCCCAAATATGCCTTGTCTTTCCCCCTCATCACCTACTATTGATTTCTTTCTTAAATTTAAGGATTAATTAAAACCTTTGTCATGTAAAAGAAGACAGAAAACAAGTAGGTACAAAAGGAAGAATCATCTGTGTTTTAATTAAATTTAATATAATACACTCCTTTTGTCTCATTTTCTTTATCTATTTTTTCTTTGTTAAAAAACATCGAACATTTGTATTATAAAAATATTAACAAATTTTAATATAAAATATATCAAAATCAAAGTTTTTATCTTCATTTTTGTGAAAAATAAAGAAAAAAATATATATTCAAAGACGAACGGAATATATATTTTATATAATTGTTTTGATAGGAGTGAAATGAAGAGCTTGAAGACTAGTATGGAAGGGAATATATAAGTGGTGAGGATCACTAAATGCTCATATACCCGATCAAGAATATAAAATTTTGTAGCAATTAGACTATGATTTGAGATTTTTTGAGGACCTGTTCAATCACTTCATATTTGGGTTCCTTCCTTCCACTTTTGTTGAACAAATTAATGGGGAAATTATGGACTATCGTAAGAACAAGGACAGGCACAAAAATGGTGTATTGTTAGAATAAAAGGAGGATATTTTGTTGTTTCTTTGCATCTAATTTCCATCCTAATCTTATCATGTCATTTTCTACGAATCATCTGCCATATTTAATCTGTCATTTTCTATGGAATTAGCTATAAAATTTTCTTGATTAGTTATTCTCTTACATCTACACGGAAATTGATTAAACCTTATACCGTGGTTGGATTAATTTTGGAACATGTTGCAAATCCTTGTCATTCATGGCTGTAATGTTAAGAAGTTAGCATTTACTTACAAGACAGGTTAAGGGAAAAGTTGGAGCAAATATTGGAAATAGTTTTTTTATATCGACTACTTGTCTTCGAAATTATGTATGAGAGTTGAAGTAGTCCAACTTGAGGTTGAGTGTTTGAATGACTAAACCTTAAAAAATGGGGAAGAACAGAACCCGAATTCCTCGTATTTTTTTTTAATTGACAAATTGTACATGTTTTGACAGTAGTGAAGACAACGTGTTGGAAATGTTTTCAATATCATATTCCTGAAACCCTGAAACAAGTTACAACCATTGGAAAAGTTCAGACATTTTCCATGAGTTGCACAGCATGAAGCCATAGACCAGGAAGAGAGACAGAGAGAAAGTGGGAACAAAAAGGGTTCAATACGACAGTAGCTTGATTGAATCCAAGTGCATGGAAAAGAATCTGACAAAAGCCCAAGTTGAGAATGTTCATATTAAGCACCAAACTGAGAACTTGTTCTCTGGTGCCAAACCAGAAATTGCAAATGCTGTTTTGTGCCCACTGAAAAGTATATATCCTTCCATTTTCACTGTTCCATTGGCCCCCAAGGAATGCGTCTGCCATTTTTTGCTTGCTGATTTCAAAGGGAACACAGTAGCCCGAAAGAGGTTAAAATCCAATCCATATTGTATATATTGCTTGTGGTCAGAACTGTTGCTGCTGGAAAGTCTAGAACTAATCAAACGGTAGAAAGAAAGATTCTTTAGCCAATCGCTTTCATTTATGGGTCCTGGTTTAGATTGATTGATTGAAAATGGCAACCTCAGTGCACCCGGTAAATGGGTTAATCTTGACAAGGCAATTGCCTAATGGACCAAGGCCCATGTATATGTTCTGTAGATATCAGTATCATGGTGGATAGGATTTTGTTTATGAACTTTGGTAATGGGAGTATCAGATATTGTGATGCTGGTCCCTGATGCTTCTGCATCAAAGTTATACTGCATACATGTTTAGAATTTTGATTCGTTTAATTAATCTTGTCCTTTTCATATTTTTTTACATGATACGAATTGTTAGGTTTACAAGTTACCCTTGCACTTTATTGATGGAATTTGATAAAAAGGTATCAGATATTGTAATCCTGGTCCCTGTATGCTTATTCTGCATCAAAGTGTTGCTTCCATATGTGGACACGAGCTGGACGGGATTGGCAAGAATGCATAGTTCAAGAAAGTCGAGATGAATCAGTTCCATCCATGTTTCTAAGCAAGGTTTTCAATGGGAAAGCCAACCTGTTTTAAGATGTTTTGCATAGGCCGATTGAACATCCAGCCCAAATTGCTAAGTCCTAGGTGTTAGCCTGTTGAGACTTTCCAGACATCAAATGAGTCACAGTTCATGAGTAAAACAAAAGATCCAACCCAAATGACTGACATTAGGGCAAATGACAAACAAAGAAGCAAAAAAATTGAATCCTAGATTTGTGTAACAGGTCAGGAATATTATACACTTCAATCTAAGTTTGATCTCCCTTGTGGGGGTGTGCATGTGCAAGGGAAGTGTGCTGCTCTGGGATTCATTACAGCAGAAGATAATTCATACAAGCCTTGGAGGAAAAAAACCAAAGGCTTTAGACTGAAGTATTATGCATTGTCATTCTCGTGCATAATTACCACCAAAGCTACAATGAAGGCATAGTCCACCTCTGGATACACTTTCACCTTGAAACTTTCTTTGCCCTTGCAGCTCCCCCATGTGAAATTGTGGCTAACCTGTATATTCATATGACATTGGATCAAAGAAATTAAGAAAAAGGAAACAAAAGAAGAAATATCACATTGGTTTATATTTGTCCAACATTGTCAGGAAATCTAAAGAAATTCTGCTGCTAATCCCAAATCAAACACATGGAAAGAGCTTGGTATACCTCTGCAATGATTGAATTGCCTCTCCGAACTTTGAAAGAAAGGGAAGCAAAACTTCCAGTTACACGAAAATCGCGGCCATCGTCCTTATAGCTGCTTGCTAAGCAAACATCAAGCTTGTTTTTGATCTGGAGAGCATTGGATCGTTGCACGCAGCAGATAAAATGGTCCTTTTCCGAGCTTTCACCTTGATGAACTACCCATTGCTGTTTCCAGGATAATGCCTGCTGGATTTCCAGAAACTGCTATCAGTTTTACCATCCAGGATAATGGTTCCTTTCTGAGGGCAAAATGTTTGCATACCTTTTCGCGCATGGTAATGACAGGCAAACCAGCAGGATCCTTCATGACCCTTTTCCTCTGGAAGTTCCAGACACCGCCATCGACTTGAAGGAGAACGTTCCCGGTTGCATCAAACACATCGTAGTGTGCATTTGAAAACGATTGTATTTTCCTCTTGACAAGGAGCTCCATCGTGTAAGGGACACAGAATCGATCCCCGACAACCTTGATGATCTGATCATCACTTGCCATTCTGAAATCAAATTCAGACTATTGATCGATGCTGATATACTCTTGAAAACCAGATCTCGGGTGCTTGGCCTTCTGCTTTATCAAGCAGACAAAAAAGAAGATTCAAACAGGGACCCCCTTGGAGGCTGGCAGCCCTTTTTGCATTTCCTGGAAATGAAGCTCTTTGAATATGGGAAACGCGGCAGCAATGTCAAGACAGATTTTTACTTTATTTTAATACTAGCAAAAGGGGTCAAACTAGAAAACTTATCCTTTAAGTAATACTATAATTGAATCCTTTTGGAAGAACAAGAAGAAGCAAAGCAGATGGAAACAGAATTTCAGAAAGTATGAAAAAAGATGTCTAATATGCTAAACATCTGTACAAAGACATCTTTCAAAACTTTTGACCTTAGAATTTAAAATCAATGAAATGTCATCATCCAATAGACCCCATTAATTTGAAAATTGACAAATTGATAGCTCATAAAAATTATGTACAAACCAAAAGAGAGAGCTCCATTGAGCTGTTTTCTTTCATAAATTGACACCCTTTAATGTGGAAAACAAGGGGTTTGTGTTTAATTGACAAAGCTGAAGGGAGATACAAACTAAAACAATGACATACCTTTAACAGAGAACAGGGGTTTTAAGGGTCAAACAGCACCATGAATGCAGGCTAATTTGACCTTCAGTTGTTGAATAAAACTCAAGGAAAAAAAGGACAAAGATGGGGGGAAGGGGAGGATTGGGAGAAGTATTATTTTTGTACAAGAAACAAAATTTTGGTGCCTGTTTTGTCCTGAATTTTGAAGGACAAATTGTTCTTAATGACAGCTAAAGATTCTAATTTTGAGTATCTAAAAATGCTTAATTTTTTTTGTTTTTCCTAACGAACATTGCTTGTTTTTTGAGGAAATAAGTTGTTCTCTTAATTGATTTGTCATGATTTACACTAAATCCATACCATAAACAGATTAACCATTGTAACCTGAAACCCCAAATTTGCTTAACATCTAAAATTGCTTAGACAAAATGTTTTGAACCACTTGATCACATTCATATGTTCATAACTTAAAATTGGAATGTCTTTTTTGTAATTTAATATCGTAAAATAGAAAAATAAACTAAAATATTGAAAAAAAAAGGCTAATTTGCAAAAATGAATAAATCTAAATGCATTTGGTACTTTCACTGTAAGATCTAAGGCCTATCCAAAAAGGAAACCGTCGACATGAAAACAAGATAAAATAATAAGAAGCATCAAATAATCCAAACAAATGCACTAAAAAATGTAAACCCATTTCTCTGCCTTTTTCCTTTCTTAATTCATCAAAAAGAATTTTAAAAAATAGTTCTGAATTGAAAGAAGGAAAATAAAAGGGAACTCTGTCTCTGTTTTATGGGAAGATCAATTCTTTGTACAACCAAAGGTCAAGACTTTGCGAAAGCGGTCCCATCAGACAAACTTCACAGGCCAAAACACGTAAAACCCACATCGAGAAACCGAGTGGCTTGCCAAGAAAAGGCGAGTTTGCCTGGGGTACGAGTCGACTCGGAGCGAGTCAAGCAGAAGGAGATGGATAGCTGGGGTGACCGGGATCGAATTCCGCTGGCTCAGGTGGTTTCTGACTTGGTAAAAGGATGGTTTCAAGACGCTCTCAAGGAGGCCAAGGCTGGTGATACCAATATGCAAGTCCTTGTTGGACAGATGTATTGCAGTGGCTTTGGTGTTCCTAAAGATGTCCAAAAGGTACCCTTTTTTTTCTTCTTTTATCCACGTAAATTTTAATTATGGAATCAATTATTTTTTATTGGTATTGTAGATGCTTGAAAAGGGCTAATCTGATTCATTTTTGTAGCTTTTCATGTTGGTATAACTCTGTCTTGCTGTTCTTTGTTTTGTTGGGACTTTTATTTGATTTCATTTCCGTTTGTGGTGTGGTTATAATCATAAAGATGGTTTAAAAGGGGCTAATTTGATTCATTTTGGTTGATTCTCATGTCGGAATAATTTATCCCGTTTTCTGTACTTTCTAGGGACTCTTCAGTTTTATGATGTGTGTTTATCATCAGAATCCTTGCATGTTTTACTCATTTTGCTTTTCATTTAATTGTTGAGAAGAGTGGGCGTTTGGATTTCAGATCCCTTTCTCTTTTTTGGTATTTCTACTGCGGGAAAAGCTACTTCACTTATTGGAATATTCATTGAAATCTGAACTTTACAAGCCCCACATGTTGTTTTTATCTCTTGCACTTCTCTCCAAAGAATACGTGCTTGATGTTTCAGGGCAATTCCTGTGTTGGTGGATGATACCTGAGAGGTCTCCATCCTTTTTTCAATTCTTTTTTTGAACCACAATGCCAGAGATTTCAGCTTAAATTTTTGGAAAATCAGTTACAACACAATCTAATGGCCAAAAATATGGCAACCATTGTTTGCTTGAAATACTGGTTAACCTTGAAATGACATCTCTTCGAGGTACATATTAATGTTCCTTCAACTCATAAACTACAGAATATTTCAATAAGTTTACTATTGATACTAGAGAAACTCAGTGACTTTGTTACAATCTAAGTTAGCACAAACCCATTGCCCCTATTGGGCGAATTGGGAGGATTTTAAATTTCAATTCTTAATTTGCTACTAGATTACTCTTCCTTGTTGCCAGTTATTGTTACTTATTTCTTGGTTGTATCATGTATATATGATACCCTTTGTGAACTTCAGAATCCTGACTGTATTAGTTAATCATTTCTTCGGAAATCAGGGGCTTGCTTGGATTGGTAAAGCTTCAAGGAGCCGTTCTTCAGTTTGGAAAGTTAGTGATAAGCATCCAGGTACAGACTCTGTCTCTCTTAGACTAGGCTCATTAACTGATTTCGGAATTGATCTTTCTTGGCTTTCCTTCAGGTTACAACGCAAGTGACTCAGACTCTGATGAATTGAAGGGTGATGCAAAATAAGGTCAAACTGGTGTTCCTTTCAAAATTATCAATGAATATGCAAGTCGTTTCCAGTCATTGGACAACTAACAAATTGTTAGTTGTTTCTCTGTTTATTGTTACTTACCTCATTGATGGTATTATCAGCTATAATTATGATAGTTATCTTGATTATGATCCCTGTTATGGATCCTTAAATTACCCCATCTTTGTGCCTCACTCGATTATTTTTAGGTTACTTTTGAGATTTCTGATTACAGGTCTATCACTTGTATTTGTGTAACTTGCATATAAAGTCCTGTGGCCTGCCTTTTGATGTATTAAATTGGCCAGTGATCTTTGGTAATGACTTGTCAAGATCTTCCTTTTTCTCCACTGAAAAGAAGGTAAAATGATTAGAATTTCAAGTTGAGTGCTGTATGTGGGGAATACTGTTGATTGATTGTTAATATGCTTCTTTGCTTCCTCATTTGGAATTAGTAGTTTTCCCAAATAGCATGCCATTCTGGATGAATTAGTTTCTAAAATTTATTAAGCATAAAATAGTAGTTAATTGTTGTTTGCTATACATATCCAGAAGTGGTTGATATTTTTCTTTGGTTTTTCTTTTTTCTTTTTTTATAAGCCATTGGAATTTTATTGGATGGAGAGGTTGCCATCTAAGTGTAAGCCTCAAAACCCACAGTTTATTGCAAATATCTAAAGAATCGCTGAAAAAAAAAATATTAGGAGACAGAATTGCTAAAAACCTGTATCTAACAAACTCTATATATCACATGCTACTGGACTTCTAAGTCTATCTATCCTCTCGGCTGTCTTTCCTCCAATCACATGGTTTTCTGGATTTGGTGATGACCTATTTGGTTAGCTCAAGCTTCCTTTTTCGACTGTTAGTACATGTATCAGTTAGATTTATGAATTCTTAACTGAACTATGAAAATGAAAAAAAGTTACTTGTCTATTTACAATTGCAAGTTCAAGGCGATCATCATACACAACATAATGCCATGTAAGTGTTTTCATTAGCATTAGTTCTTACACAAAAATGTCACCACAGTACACGTTTGTCTCGTAATGTCTGCAACGATCTATATCATACATGAGTACTCTCAAGTGCTTCCCATGCAAGCTTGATCAATTTCCCTTTTGTTTCTTTTCCATAGGACATTGCATTTTCTGGTATGTCGAGACCTCTATTCAATTTCAATAACATCAGCTTATATGTTCAAGAAATAGGAAAATTAAACTCGTATAAGCAGATAATAAACAAATAAGATTATCTCAATCAGAGTTTATACTTTCGAATCAAGATTTCCTTTTACGAACTTGATGAAAAATAACTATTAGAAATCGTTGGTCGATGATTATTGTTTGCAAGTTAACCCAACACATAAACCCAAATTAGAGAAACACATCAACATCATAAGTACAATGTCCAAAGTTAATTTCCCAATTTCCAATAACATTATTTTTGTTTTTTTTTGCGTTCACTAAGATGGAAGCAATCGAGAATTATAAGAAATAAATTAACCTGTGAGGAAGGCAATGTATGAGGCAGTAGAGAAGTTAAGCCTAATGTTTGAAGAGAACAAAGAGTTGCTAGTTATGGAATTTCCCAAGCTTGACCAAGTGATGAAGGAGAAGGCACTAGTTGAGGTAGTGCTCAGGTATGGTCTCTATGGGTTTTCCGTTATTTTCTTATGAAGCTACTAACATGGAATGTCAGAGGCCTTGGTAGAATTGAGAAATGTAGGGCTGTGAAAAAATTGGTGAATAGTTTAAAACCAGTTGTGGTTATGTTGCAAGAGTTGAAGTTGAAAAAGGTTAACAGTAGAACCTTCAACGCATTAAGAGGAAGAGGCAGATATAAAAGATTTGCAGTCGAGTTGGATGGCGCATCTGGGAGTATTATTACAATGTGGCAAGAAAACTTTTTTAAGTTTGAAAATAGTGTTGTCTATTGCAGGAGTTACATCTTAATTAATGGTAGAATAAATGAAGGGGATGTGGAATGTGGTTTTGGCAATGTTTGTGCTCTCGTTGAGGAAAGGTAGAAGGCAAAATTATGGGTGCAATTGACAGAGGGGTTAAGGGGAACTGAGAGGCTGTGGTGTTTCGGGGGAGATTTTAATGCAGTATTGATTGAAGAAGAGAGATGAGGAGCTATTGATTGGGAACTGAGAGGCCGTGGTGTTTGGTTGAGAGAAAATGATATTGATTGGGAACCAAAACCGTTTCGATTCTTTAGCTATTGGAATGATGAAGATGGTTTTAAAGAGATTTTCTCAAAGGCTTGGGATGCGAGTCATAGTAAACATGGGAGCAAGGGTGACTTATGGTGGAGGCCAAGATTGATCAAACCAGCCATTAAGGAATGGCAGTCAGTAAATGGGGAAATCGTCAGTAGAATATTAAGGAGCTTGAAGGGGATATTCAGAGGAAAATGCAAGAGTGGCAGAATAATGCAGAAAATGGAGCAGTTAGAGAAGAGATCATTAAAATGAGAGCTAATCTTTGGACATTTTATAGAGTTGAGGAAAGATTATGGCACCAAAAATCGAGGGTGAAGTGGTTCCTTAGAGGGGGATAGAAATACCAAATCCTTTCATGCTGTTGCTTCTGGTAAGAGGAGGAGGAGCTACATTGATCGAATAATGGTGAATATTTCTGTGGTTGTTGAACCCATAGATATTAAAGAGGAAGTAGTTCGGTACTTTAAGAACCTTTACAGGAGTAGATTGGTGGCCAAACTTAGATATTGGCATGTGGATGTCACCTCTTTATTTGAGCATTTCGCACTGTTGTTAAAGGATTTATGTTTAGAGGAAGAGGTGAAGGAAGCTATATTTAATTGTGATGGAAACAAGGCTCCAAGGCCAGACGGGTTTAACTTCAATTTTTTCAAAGCACAGTGGCTGATGATTAAAGGGGAGGTGATGGCTTTCTTGGAGAAACTCTATGAGACGGGTTCTTTTTATAATAGAATTAACTCTTCGTTCGTTACCTTTATTCCTAAATGTAAAAATCTCACAGCTCTTAATAAATACAGACCCATTAGTTTGGTAAGGATTTTTTGTAAGGTGGTTGCTAAAGTCTTGGCAAATGGACTTAGATTGGTGATAGGAAAAATGGTGGGTCCAAACCAATTTGCTTTCATTAAAGGTCGGTAAGTCACAGATTGCGCACTCATTGTGGACAATCTCCAAAGGAGTAGAGAGAGAGAGAGGTGTGTTTTTTAAAGTGGACTTTGAAAAGGTTTATGATAGTGTGGATTGAAATTTCTTTAAGTTTGTGATGAGGAAGGTGGGGTTTCAAGAGAGGTGGAGAAAATGGATTATGTCATGTATCACTTCAATTGCTGTTTCAGTTTTAGTGAATGGGTCACCCACTAAACAAGTTATATTGAGATGTGGCCTAAGACAAGGCTGTTCGCTATCCTTGTTTCTCTTTAACATGGTAACAAAAGCTTTTAGTACCCTCATCAATAAGGCAATTGCACTATGGATGTGTAAAGAGGTTGAAGTGAGAAATAGTGATCTTGTTATCTGTCATCTCCAATTTGAAGATGATACTATGATTTTCAGAAAATCGTTGTTTGACAGTGTCCTTAATATCTAAAATTTGAAAAGTTTCCAAGTTATTTCCAAACTTAAAATTAATTTTTCAAAAGAGTAGTTTATACGAAATCAAAGTTGGGGATTTAATGGAGACTTGGTTTACTAGAATTTCGTGCCTTGTTGGTTCTTTACCATCGACTTATTTAGACCTCCCGTTGAGGGCTAGGCACCTTTTTAAGGGTGTTTGGCGGCTTGATGATTGAAAGATTTGAAGCTAGACTTGCCAGTTTGAGTTCTAATCTGTTGTTAGGGGGGAGAATTACTTTGATTAATTCTGTTCTTGTCAACATATAGGTGTACTTCATGTCACTATTTGAGATGCCTAAAGGAGTCAAGGAGGAATTGGATAGGATCCAAAGGTGGTTCTTGTGGGGATGCTCGAAGGAGATTGGGATACAGTTTGCAAACCTAGAGACTGTAGGGGACTTGGTTTCGTTGATCTCTGGATGAAGAATAGAGCTCTATTGAATAAATGGATTTGAAGGTATAGTGAGGAAAGAGATAGTCTATGGAAGTCAGTCATCATTGCCAAAAACGGGGGAGATAATATAAGTTTGATTCCGTATGAATATTATGTATTAGTCCATCTACCATTTGGAAAAATATTATTTGTTCATTAACCCCATTAGAAAGTCTTTATTTTTTTTGTATCTACAGGAATTGGCTACTTAGTTGAGAATGGGGCTTGTGCACACTTTTGGGAGGACGATCGGATAGAGGGCATCATCTTTAAAACTGCCTTCCCCGTATTTTCACTTTAGCCGTAAATAAAATCGACAAAGTTAGTGAGTTTCGATCTTAGGTAAATAATGAATGGCAATGGAGTGTGAAGCTTAGGCAAAGAGTCTTTGATTGGAAAACTATGGTGTGGGAGCAATTTAATGGTTGTTTGAAAGATTTTTCTCTTGCTCATAACATTGACGACAAATTAATATGGAAACATACTCCAAGTGGGCAGTACAATCCAAGCTCTTTCTATGAAGTGGTGCTAAGCAACAATAAGGCGAATGGTGCCCTTTGGAAGAATGTTTGGGCGAGGTTGACCCCTCAAAGGTTGAGGCCCTTGTGTGGCAAATCATTAATGGTCGAGTGGCAGTTAAAGAGGAACTAGTTAAACAGAATCTTATATGCAAGGAAGCGGCCATATGTGTTTCATGCAACAAGGAAATAGAGTCAGTTAACCACCTTTTCGTTACTTGTATGGAGGGTGTGGAGTAGGTCGTGTGGAGAATGGGAAATTATAGGCTGTATCCTCGGGGATGTGAAGTCTTTTTTTGTGGCATGGAACTCGTATAGTGTGGAAATGACTAAAAGAAAAGTGTGGAGACTGTCTTTCTTCACAATAGCTTGGTCTATTTGGCTTTTTAGAAATGAAGTGGTCTTCCATGGGAAAATTTGGGATGCTGCCAAGATTTTTGACATTATTAAAATGAGATTAGCTTGATGGGTCAAATCCAAGTGGCCAAGTGAAAAGGGATCTATTTCGGACATTGCCAATGCTTCACAAGTGGCTTGTGTGACAACCATTAAAAAGTCGATCAAGAGTGCTATTTTGTGCGAGAATCCGCCTAAGGGATGGCTCAAATTCAACATGGATAGGTCTGCATGAGGCTGCTCAGGTCAACTAGGGATTGGAGGTGTGCTATGGAATGATTTAGGATAGGTGAAGCTTATTTTCTCTAAGAAGGTAAGTTGGGGTGCTGCGAACCTTGCTAAAGTTATGGCTATAAGAGAGGCCATGATCATCTTCGCAGCTTCTTCTTGGACTAACCTTGCTGGTATTATTCTTGAAATTGACTCTTGGAATACAGTTACTTGGATAACCAAAATAGAGGCTACTCCATAAAGGTCGCGGCATCTTATCTTCCAGATCTTCTCCCTTAAAACCAAAGTGGGTGACTGGCAGATCCAACATATTCCAAGGGTAGGTAACGAGTTGGCGGATAACCTTGGTAAATTGGGTGTTGCTAGAATGAATGACCTGCTCCAATTTTCTTCCTAGTCAGTGGTTGGTTGTGTTGGGAGGCCTACAACACCATGGTCAATAGGCTCAATACTGCGAGCAGCATAATGCATATGGATTTGATTTGAGGATCTTGAATGCAAGGATTTGGAGGAAAAAGAAACAAGCAAATGGTACTGTTTCTTTTTCTTGCTTGTTTTAGTTAGAATCATTTGAGAGGATTTGGATGTATAGCTGTGAATATGCAGGATTGAGTTATGAATGTGTATAGTTTTTAGTTTTTCTGTTGACTATATTTTTGTAAGCCAACTTGATTACAAAGTACCAAGACTGATATAGTCACATTACTTTGTTTTTTTGTAAAGGGTTTACCTTGTTCTAATTATGAAATGATCCTAATTATTTTTTTTAAAAACAAGTAGCCACCTATTTCTAAACTCAAGGTTTTAAATTCAGATTTAAAATCTTCTTTCTATTTAATGACCATTGGGTGTAATTACTTTGGTAATTTTAACAGAGGTTTTTGATATTATGTTAAGAAAATCGAGGCAATGCTTAATGCATCATACAGATATTTTGACAAGGTAGTGTTGAGCTTGTAAAACCATCCAGGTGTCATACTGGTATTTGCCATGAGCTCAAATGTGCCAAATCGATACAATGAAGGTGGAAGTAGTTATCAGTTGAACAATGGCGCTTTAGATTTTGATTTCTTTATAAGTTTAGGATTTGCAATGTAAATGTAATCGCAGCTTAATTAAGGATCAGTTTGTTTTGCAATAAAATATTTTTCGAAAAACGTTTTTAAGATTTATGTTTATTTGAAAGACGACAAATTAATTTCAGATGTAAAATATTTTACAAGTCAATAGAGTTAATTACAAAAAATGTCTTACACCTTGGAAGAGCGTAAAACATTTTTTAGAAAACAACAAAAATACTTTTATATTAAGTTTATAAGTATCAGTTTGATGAATATTAATATTTAACTTAAAATATTAAAAAAAATTTAATAATTGACTTAAAAAAATTAATTTAAAATATTAATATTTAAATTATACAATACTATTAAAATTTTAAAAAAATATTTTTTAATGAAACCATTCAATACAATCAAATTTTTTATTTATAAATGGAATAAATCTTACTAATAGTTATAATAAAAAATATTTCAACGATCTTCATTTGGTAAATACATATCTATAATAGGTTCAAATCTTACTAATAATTATAATAAAAAATATTTCAATAATCATTATTTAATGAATACATATTTATAAGTATAGGTTTTGGATATTTTACATAATTGATAAATATTTATATTTTTATAATTATGATAAAAAAAGTGATAAGACGAAATTTTTTTAAAAAAATTATATTTATTTTCATTACAGATATGTGGTTAAATGTTTTGGGAAGTATCATTATTGATTTTGTCCATTTTCATTTCTATTCTTAATTTTGATTCAAAATTAGTGAAAATCAAATATCAATATTATTTTGTAATCAACCTCTATTTATTATTTTAACACCTAAATAAATCCACCATGATAAAAAATATTTTTCATAAAATAATCCAACTAATAGAAAATATTTTCAACAGTTTATCCAAATAACAGAAAATATTAAAAAAAAATTTCCTTCAACAAGTCATTTTTCGATTACTATACTGGACTGTAAGTTTATTTGTTCTATCAAGACAATGTCATCTACCTTCTCGTTTGTCCTTTCTCCATTCCCATGGTTTCTCAGGATTTGATGAAGCCCACAAACCAACTCGTTTTGCTCGAGCCTCTTTTTCCCACTAGTATTAAACAGGTAAAGAGTATTAGAATTGCCAGTTTGATATTTTAACAGAAAGAATTGTAAGAGCTATTGGTTATTACTCACAGTTGCAAGTTCTATGCGTTGGTCATAGGCTGAGTAATGCCATGCAAGTCCTTTTTTTAGCATTATTTCCTGTTTGACAGAGAGATTAGAGAAACTAGTTGGTTCTTATGAGGTTAAGCCAGGAGATGATACTTCATGAACTAATACCTGTACAAATTTGCCATTACAGTATATATCACCAACACAACGGCCATAACGATCTTCTCCATAAACAAGAACTCGTAAACATTTCCCTTGAACAAGTTTAACCAACTCTTCTTTTGCTTCTTTGCCATAAGGCATTGAACTCTCCGGCGCATCTATACCCCTATATACATTCCACAATCAATTACAATCATTATCCACTGTCATCATAGATGAGATTTGGCTGATGGAACCTTCAAATTCAAGAAACAAATAATGTTACCTTAGCCTGATGCGATACTTTCGAGCAAGGATCTCCTGATTCTGAAGATTCAAGACCCTGGTGTAAGAATCTAGACTATTAGAAACCATTGGTCCTGGTGGAAGACTTCAACAAAATGAAATTGATCAGGGGATTAGATAGCTAAACCTGTATCCTGCATCAGTAATCTTCTTGTGAAGTGCATCTGCTTCTGTATAATTCTTCTCAGCTCGTGCTTCTGATCTTTGAACTGCTGCCAATTGCACATCTCTAGGTACATTTGCTGACTCCCTGGGATCTGTAGTACTTACATACACTGTAATGGTATCTCCATCTGGTATTGCTTTCACATCCACCTAATTTAATCAGCGTATGTTTTCAGTTTCAAATTCTCTATCCAAGTTACTTCATTGAATGATAATTTGAAGTTTCAAGAAAGACAATCCTTACAGGTAGAGTCTGCAATTCAAACTTGACTCCCTGAGGCAATGATGTTGGGGCGCTAGCAGATGGCTGGACAAGCGCATGAGGAAGAGGAAGACCATAGAATGCCAATAATCCCTACAAACATTCAAATAAAGAGCAATCCCACCAAGCATTAATTTCCTGTTCTCTCTTATGCTAAGCAATTTGTAACAATCTCAAAATGTTATAAGATTAATGCTGCTGCTTCTTATTACCTCGACATCTGCCTTTTGATGTCTCTTCAAGGTCTGAATGACAAACCTTGAAGCCTCCTCAGGTGTATTTGGTGGGGGTTTTGCTTCTCTCCAAGCCTCGAGTAACTTTCTATACCTTCATTAGTTGTCAAACTTCAGACAGACCAGAAAATCAAGCAAAGAAAGTATATATATGCAAATTAACTGAACACATTATCTGCTCATAATCACATCATCATTGTTCATGGTTCAGGAAATTAATTAAATTACCAGTTAGCCTGAGCCTTCCTGGATGAAACCACATGCTTACTTAGCCCTTCAGGAACCTAAAACAAGTTGGCAATTCAATTAAACCAAACCCAGATTTTCTTTTTAGCTCAAATAGCTGATAATATACTCGAAAATAATTGTATCTCATCAAAATTTGCTGTAAGCTAACAGAAGAAGGTAAACAAAACGTAACATAACAGAATTAGAGAAACCGGGCTTGAATTACAGCAGCAATATTCATGAAATAAACCTGGGAGGTGATTTCAAACTGAAAGATATCATGGGCAAGAGCTGAAACCCCAACGTTGGCTGTCGAGACGCCTTGGGGGCCATGTGATCCGGCGTCTCCACCGGTGGCTGGCTTGCAGCAATAGCTGTACAGGAACCTCAGTGCATTCCCCATATCTCCAAAATCCTCTCAAATCTAAAATTTCGTTTGAAGGGTAGCAGAGATTTAAACCCGAAGGAGGAAAACTAAAGCTCAAACAAGAAAAGGAAAAACGTAGTAGGCAAAGGAGCGAACGATAGCTTTGAAGGGAGGATAACAAAGAGACACGTGGTGAGTTCTGGTTGGTGCGTAATGATTAACTGCGTGTCATTTTACGATAAAGATCTCTGCATTGTACGCAGTTAAACTTAAAGTCAACGGTTTTTTCCCGTTTCTGCCGTATGCTGTAAGAATAGTATAGGACATTGCTTGGAGGAATGCCCGGAATGGGATCATGGGCTGGTTTTGCTAAATGTTTATTTAATTGAAAAGTTTAAACCAGGCTAAGCCACAGCATCAATCTGGTACAATCCTAGCTTCCTTTCCTAAAGCTGGAACCGCGTGGCTCAAATCTCTCACTGCCTCAATCCCTTACTCTTCAGATCGAAACTGTTGGCAAAATCCTACTCCAAAGGGTCTTCAACGCTAACCTTGCCTTCCTCATTCCTGCCTGATCAGATCAGGTCCTCAGGCTGCAGCATTTGTTTACACCTCTCGCCATCCAGCTGACACCTTTGGCACCTCCATGCCAAGAAGTTTGGCACGGATATCACCATAGAAGAATCCTTTTCGATGAATTCTGTGTGAAGGGTTTGTGCCTTCAGGTCATACTTGTCTACCTTTCGGTTCTTAATCATTTGTATAATGCAGCCTAGTACAACGTTATTGGAATATTAACACATGTGAATTAAATTAATAATCACTCATATATATATATATATATATATATATCATCATAAATAAGTATTGATCCTTTTATATTTTTTATTATTATTTTATTTGAGATTAGAATTTATGAGACGAAGGAAAATTACTTGTTAAATCCAATAGATTTTCATGTAAGGAAACACTAATATTTTATAAGAATATTAGATGTTTAAAAAGCTATTTATCATTAATATATGTGTTCTTAAATCTAAATATGGTTAGGTTCAGGTGATACCACAAAGAAAAAAAGAAAAGATAATTTAAGGCCCCCTCTTCCCCAAAAGTCTCAAAGGCATATAGTTCTTTAATGGAACAAACGGTTCATATTTGAGGATTCAAGTTTTGCACTTGATATGGGGTACAACTGTGTAACACCCTTTAATATAAGTAAAAAGCTTTCACTAAAACTAAAGACTTTGTTAACATTCCTATTACAATATTAATCTAATAAAATATATGATTACCATAATGCTACAAAGAATTGATAATTTAAATGAAAATCTTGAATGTCGAAATTAACAAGAAAAAAAGGAAAAATCAATGGCTTTTCCCCCCATCTCTTGGCTTTTCACTCATAAGTCAACAACTTGTTGGGAATAAAGGCAGCTTTTTTTAACAAAAGCAAACAAAATTCCCCATCACTCACGTAAGGAATCCAATACCTTTCTTAGCATTGTGTGTAAATATATATTTCTAAGCTCTATGGCACCCCTTTGCCACCAAACATAAAATCTCTTGCTTCCTTCCTCCTTCCCTCTTTCCTTTATTTCATTTAACAGCCAATGGCCAATGTAAGTAACTCTTTTTACAGCAATTTTCCATAGTACTAATGGGTTTTCTTTCTTTTTTCTGCTCTATTTTCTCTTCTGGGGCTCAATTCAGGTTTTGATTCTGAAATAGGTAGTGGAGCTGAAAGTGGGTTTGCACTGTGAGGAATGCATCAAGAAAATCTTGAAGGCCATCAAGAAGATAGAGGGTAATCAAATATCTGAAACAACACTTGCTTTCTTTTTCTTTCTTCTTTGATTTGAATCTTAAGATTATAAGCTTGGGAGATTTGTTTATGGGGGTGGCAGATATTGAAACGTACAACGTGGATACAAAGCTGAACAAGGTCGTGGTGACGGGCAATGTCACCAGGGATGAAGTCATCAGAGTTCTTCAAAAGATAGGCAAACAAGCAAACACTTGGGGTAGTGCTGATGATTGATCAATTCACCCTGGTAGCCATGGATGATCACCAAGAAGAACTGAGTATGAACGTGTTGCTGTAGAGAAAAGCAATTTTGATCTTTTCACTACTTTTTCTACTGCAATATTTAGAATAAGCAAATCATATGGAATAAAAATATAAATATGAAAATAATTTTAATATTTCTTAAAAGGCAATGATCTAAGGGAGGTTCATTTCTTTTATTCCCCAAAATGGAAAGTTACTACAACAAGTTACAAACTAACTACGATCTAAAAGGAGAGATCTCTGTACACGAAACATTACAAATTGAGGTAAATAAAGAAAAACACTAACAGCAGTTACAACTTAGAAGTGACCCTTGTCTTGTCGGCCGGCGAAACCTCCCAATCTTCAATCTTCAGAACGACTTCGATCTGATCTACCTGGGTTGGTGAATCGTCCTTGGACTCACTTTCACATTCACAATCTTGGGCGCTTTCTCAAGAAACCTTGGCGACTCAGCTGCCACTCGGCCCTTCCGCCACTTCAACGCCCCGATGGGTACCAATTCCTTGTCACCATCTCCCTCCTTTTCCTGCTCTGTAAAAAGAAAAAGAAAAAAAGAAGTGTCAGATCCGAGTTATATTAATTGACTCGGCGGGGGTAATGAGTCACTTACGTCTGGAATAGGCCGAAAAGTCGTCATATTCGTCGAAGATGGCATCGAGGTCGTCGGGGAAGAAGAGAGAGTCATCGTCATTTTGGGGATCGTGGAAGCGTTCACGGAGCCAGTAGTCACGGAAACAAGGGGAGGATTGGACGAGTGCCCACCATTGATCGGAGAAATCCTCGACCGTCCGATACGCCAACGGGACGAACAACGGAGCGTTGGGATTCAATGTTGAGGACGATGATCGCTGAGAAAAAACCTCCATTTTCGCCACTCGAAGCTTTGTCGGGAAAGGAGAACAGTAAAGCAGAGAGCTTTAAAAAAGACTTCTGATGGATAAGGATAAGATCGGTACAGACGACATTCATCTCATATATAGTGGATAGCCTTACTAAAAGGACATGCATTTCTCTATTATTACATCCATGACACTAGTTTTTTTCATTATTTTAATTAGTGTAAATTATTATAAAAAAAAACTTTTATTTGTGAAACTTAAATTTTTCATCCATAATTTTTAGATTTTTTCAAAGAAATTAAAGGCTTGAAAATATATATTTTTTAATAATTAATAAATTAATTAGTGGACTCCAGGGAGGGTAATATGTGGGAATTGTGAAGGGCAATGCTGGAATTAACCACGATCACGGCATATTCTCCTGCCGTGTGAATTTAGCTGACTGTGCCCAAACTTCTTAGCCTTTGCTTCAGCTTTCGAAAGAGAAACCAACGGCTATGGTCGGTGTAATGGAAAATTCTGAACCCGGCAGCAGCAGCATCTGCACATGGTTTTTCCTTTCTGTCTCCATTACCAATTTCCTTCCAAGCTTAAACAGAAACATGGCAAGTTCCACGTGTCCATGATGCTATCTTTGGCATTCATATATGTTACCTTGAAAACACAAACATGTTGCTACTGCCATGTAAGAGACAGGCCACGTAGTTGTTCTCATCCTTTATCCCCTAGAAATTACCAAAACAAATTTAATATGAAATATAAGCTTTTGTTTTTCTTTTGTTGCCACCTTGGGGTTCCAAGTTTTGAAGAGTTGGTCAATGCATAACGAGAGATCAAAGAGGGTTCCTCTCCGTATTGTCCGTTATCCTCCAGGGGCTTCAATTCTTTTACATTCTGGGTTTTTTTCCATATCCACCCTCATTTTCATTATTCATGGTATATGAGCATACAAGGATATATCATCAAGGGTGTTGGAAGCCATGGAGGCAGCAAATTCATCATTTTCCAACGATTTGGAGCCTAGATACAGGGTAGATGGATCATGTTGGAGATTCATTCGGGTTGCTTCAGATGGATTGTTTAGCGAACCCGGTGATCATATGTTCAGACATACCTTGGTTGTTTTACAATTGCAATTAGCTATCATTTTCATCCTCGCCACCATCATACACCTCCTCCTCAGACGCTTCCATTTGCCTCGTCTCGTATCTGAATTGCTGGTACATTTTTGCTTTGTTGTATCCCTTGATCGATCATGGTGTTGTTACAAAATTTTGTATTCATATATCAGAAGTGTTGACTAAATTGTTCTTTCTTTAAGTTCATTAAGGTGCATTGCTGGGTAGTTATTTTACTAATTAATTGAAGGATGTTTAAATTGATCTTGTGCAAATGCCAGGCAGGTCTGATTCTTGGGCCAACTGTCCTTGGACGGTTCTTTCCTAAAATATCAGACATTTTGTTCTCCCAGCAATCCCTAAAAATCCTGTCTGAATTGACACGGTTCGGGTACTTGTTTTTTATGTTTTTGATCGGGGTGAAGATGGATGTGAGTCTGATCACCAAATCAGGAAAAAGGGCATGGACCATAGGCTCTATAGTCATTGTATTCCCCATGCTAACCATTGTTCTCATTGCCAAATACATAGGCAGAACAGTGGACAACATGGATATATACAACCTGGAATGGGTTGGACTCTTCTCAGGAACACTAATGCTAACCTCATTTCCAGTGGTGGCCTGCTTGTTAATGCATCTCAAGATCATTAACTCCGAGCTGGGATACCTTGCTTTGTCATCAGCATTGATTAGTGACTTGACAAGTGTAGTAATAGTAAATTTGAACAGCTATTGGCAGTTAATCAAATTGGCATCGATCCGTGTAGCGTTGAAGTCGATGTTTCTCTGTATCGCTCTTGTTGTGTTTATCATAGCAGTTCTGCGTCCAATGATGTACTGGATGATCAGAAGAACGCCTGAAGGAAAGCCGGTCAGAGATGCTTACGTTTTCCTTCTTGTGATAGCACTACTACTTGTAGCAATAGTCGGTGATAATGTTGGACTTCAGTACATGTACGGGCCTTTTATACTAGGCTTGGCAGTGCCAACAGGACCTCCCTTGGCATCCATTCTGATAGAAAAATTAGACACCATAGTCACAGGCTGGATGCTGCCACTTATGTCAACTTCTTGTGGATACAAATCAAATCTCTGGGAATTGAACAGGCCGCTACCTGCTTCTGAAATTTTTGTAATTACTGTAGGTTTCTTGCTGAAAACAACCTGTGGGTTTATTCCTGCAATTTGTTTCAAAATGCCTTGCAAGGATGCTACTGCACTTGCTCTGATGTTGACTGCCAAAGGCATTGTTGAATTAGGCACGTTTGCAACCAATGCTGACAAGCAGGTATTCAGAATCCCTTCAAGGCCCTGCTTTATAACTTGTTTTTTCTTTTGGTCAGAAGACAAGACTACTAAATCTCTCTCTCTCTTTCTTTCAGTCCATTGTTACTCAACAATTCACCTTGGCTGTAGTAGTTGTATTCATTTTAGCAGCAGCCGTGCCAATTCTTACCAGAAAGCTTTATGACCCATCAAAGACATATACAGGTTACCAGAAAAGAACCATTTTGAACTCTTCTACACATGAGGGTCTTCGAGTGCTGGTTTGTGCACATAGGCAAGATGATGCATTGTCAGCAATCAAGCTACTTGAACTTTCAAATCCTACTAAAGAAAGTCCCTTGTCTGTTTACGGGCTTTACTTGGAAGAACTTATCGGTGGATCCACTCCTCTCCTCCTTAATCACCAATTAGGCCAGAAGAGTTCTGATGGATCTCGCTGGCAGCCCGTCATTAATGTTTTCAATTACTTCAAGTCGCAAAATAAGAAGCAAAACCAAGTCCACGTCTTCACAGCAATATCACCTCCCAAATTAATGCATGAAGACATTTGTTGGGTTGCCTTTGACAATTCAGTAGCACTAATAATACTTCCATTTCATAGGAAGTGGAATAGCAAAGGGAAGATGATTTCCGATAGCAAAGATTTGAGGGCCTTGAATTGTAAAGTTTTGAACAAGGCCCCTTGCTCTGTAGGAGTTCTAATTGACCGCAGCAGAACTCGTGGTCCATCAATCTTAGCAAACTCATCCGCGTATCATGTATGTGTGATTTTCCTGGGAGGCAAGGATGATCGAGAAGCGCTAGCTCTTGCACAAAGGATGAGGGGATGGCCTTCTGTTTTCTTAACTGTTGTAAGGTTCATTGCATCAAATGATTGTTACCAACAAGGATGGGAGATTATGCTAGATGATGAATGTTTGAGAGACGTAAAGCACCAAAGTAAAAATAACGGTAATGTATTGTATAAGGAGGAGAAGGTTACAGATGGTGCGGATACATCTCGGCTGGTTGGATCACTATTGGAGGAAAACTATGATCTTTTCTTGGTTGGGCGACACTCAAGAACTAACTCACCAGTCATATCAGGTCTATCAGAATGGATTGAGTTGCCGGAGCTAGGGCCAATTGGAGACCTACTAGCTTCTTCAGAAATCACTAACCCAATTTCTGCCTTTGTGGTTCAACATCAGATCATTGAGGGGGAGTGTGAAAGTACTCTCACAGGTTTTGAAATTTAAGGGCTGCATTCTTTCAGGTAAGAAAATTGCATTTACTAAATATTTCGGATGCCTTTCACTCTGAATGTTTCGCTTCTCCCCTGCTAGATATATAACTGTTTTTTTTGCTTACAGGTCCTAATGCATCGTCCTTTGATCCCTGTTCTCGCAGCAAGACCAAAAAACAAGAAGATAAATGTGCAACTCCTGATATAACTTCCACAAGGAAAAGGACAAGGATTCTGATTGCAACATTAGCATCATCATGCAGAGATTGCTTTATGGGACAAAAAAAAAAAAGATTTTCCCATGCTTTCTGCGTATTCCATAAACCGCCAATCAGAAATCAGAAAGACCGTTTATGTCCATCAATTGACCAATTGGTCCATTAGGAAACTGTTCTTAGGGGAAGACTTGTTACAATTGTACTCAGGCAGGATGCTGGGACATGCTTGCTCTTGTTTCCTTCGTGCTTGGTTCTCTTAATCAGATAATGAAGCCTAGACTGCTTCTAAATTATATATACCATAGATTCAAAAGTAGTTCTAATTTTCTGTATCATCATATTCGCCCTTTTTGTTGGCTTGCTTTCTAATAGGCTATAAATTTCCCAACCAGTAAAGAAAATGATGTATTTTGATCTGTATCTGCTTTGGAACTAATCTCTAGTCATGGTTTGAGTGATAAAGAATACCGTCTTTGCCCTTTTTAGTCTTTTGAACCTTTCCCCTCGATATCCACACCCTTTTATCTGGATTCATGGATTTGCCATGTTAAGCTTGGAGTTGTACAGGATATGCTCATCTAAGCTTGATAATGTGTTGTTCAAACTATAGCTCCTTGAACCTAAAGAAACGCCTGTCTAAGGTCAAGAAGAAACCATTTTTCTTCAAAGGAAAAAAACAAATGTGGATACAAGGAGATTGAAGAATAAAATCCAGACATATAATTTATATATAAAAGTACGAATTGAATGAAAATAACTGATAGGATAAATTTTGCTAAGATGGTTGGCTGCAGAACACATGCATGGTGAAATAGCTGATATCATGGTTTCTGTCTTACTGGCATGGCACCTACTTAATCTAAAAGGTCCGAAATTCTGAAGAAAATGAAATTGCTTCAAAGAATTCTTTATGTGGTCGAGCAATTATACTTGAATAAGAATTAAGAAAAAAAATAATACATTAATTAATCACAAAATTCTTTATAAAATCTAAACCTGTGCTTATAAGCACCCTACTAACATTTTCCATTTGCTAAATAAGGAAGTTTGGAGAGAGAGAGAGAGAGAGAGAGTCGGAGAGAAAGAGGTGAATCAAAAGGCTTATTTTTCACTTATATTTGCAAGGAATTATGTACGCAAAGAGAAAATCTTGAGATATTGTCAGAAACATGAGATTGGTGATAGATTACGCTTTACTTTTAACTACCTTACTTGAAGGAGAACCTCCAAATATGGAGGAATCCAAAATATGAGGTTGACCCCTCATTCTCTCTCTCTCTCTCTCTCTCTCTCTCTCTTCTATCTCTCCCCGACGTACTCTTACCTTTGGTTGTTGCTTCATGCTATCCATTGTCCTTTTTCATTTTGTTTTGGGGTTTCTTTGTTTGTCTTTTTTATTGATTTCTTGATCAAAAAGCAATTGCTTTAACAGGCAATAACCATGGCAACCGGGTTGCAACAAGATTCAGTCATAGCTGGAGGAAACAAGACTATTCTTTGCATCGATACCTCCAAAATCAACGTTGAATCGAGGAGTATCTGGCTACATGGTAGCCCTCTCAACAGTGCTACGTCTCTTCTCTTATTTCAGCTCTCTGGCATTTCCGCGGTCTCACTGCTCTTCGATGTTTGCCTCAGGCCTTTAGGACAATCAACCTTAGTTTCGCAGATTTTCGTATGTTTTATAATCCTTTCTGATTCTCATCTTCATTTTCAATCAATAACATTGGATCATAATCGCGGAACATTAAAAGGATAATCACCTTTAAAATCCATAACAGGGTGGAATGATATTTGGCCCGTCCTTTCTTGGCTACAACAGAGATGTAAGAGAGATCCTTTTCCCGATGAGAAGCACCATGATAATGAGCACATTTGCAGGATTTGGCATAATGTTCTACCTCTTCGCAATCGGAGTAAAGACGGATCCTATCCTCATGGTGCGGCCAGGACGAAAGGCTGCGGTCATAGGTGCTGCAAGCCTCTTTGTTACCCTGGTTTTTTCCGTTGCCCTTGGTTTGGTCTTGAAGAATTTTATCACTCTGAGCACCAGCCTCCAGAACTCGATAATGCTCATTGCATCATCACAGGCTTTAACAGGTTTCCCTGTAATTGCTGCCCTGCTGGATGAACTCAAGATTCTCAACACTGATCTTGGCCGGCTAGCCGTCACTTCGGCAATGTTTTGCGATTTAATTGGCATGTCTATGGTTGGAATTATTTTCTCAATGCAACAAAGTACCTCCAGCGATATCTTTGGTTGTGTTCCATCAATATTGTCTATAGTTGCATTAGTAGCCTCCATTTTTGTTATTCTTAGACCAAGATTAGTAAAGATGTATTACCAAACACTGGAAACAAAATCTGTTGATGAGAACAGCATAGCATTCATTTTCCTTTTAGTCATGGCAGCTGCATTTCTGAGTGAGGTGATTGGCCAGCATTACATCTTCGGACCATTAGTTTTAGGTCTGGCTGTGCCTGATGGACCGCCCTTGGGATCAGCTCTATCATCAAGGCTAGATACTCTTTCGAAAGCATTTCTCTATCCTGCTTACTGCGCGCTCAGCGGGATGCAAACCGACATCTTCACCATCGACTTTCAATCTTTTTATGTTGTGGGGATCATCGTTGCCTTTGCTTTCGTGATCAAGCTAATAGCAGTGATGCTGTCGGCTCTCTTTTTCGGTCTGTCCCTCAGAGAAGCTTTTGTGCTTGGACTCATTCTAAATGCAAGGGGCATTGTTGAACTCACTTCGTACAACCTCTGGAAGGAGAGCGAGGTTAGTTTTTTTCATTTTCCTGATCTCTATATATATATATATATATATATAAATTACAGCTAGAAGCAAGAGAACGTGAGAAACAACAATAGAGCATTGCTAATGTCAAGACATGATACAATTAACTCCATGCTGAGAACATAGAATCTCTGTCAACTCCATATTTGGCTAGTTTTATTAGTCTCCGGTGCTTTCTTTCCAGGATTTGCAGGACTAACCAATGGCATAATGACTTGTAACAATTGCTTTAAAACCAATTTCTGAGAATTAAAAGTTGTGGACAAGTTTTCTTGCCTAGTCTGCAACATTTTAAGCATGCAGCTTCTTTTCAGGATTTCTCTCTCTTTTTCCAAATTGGATTGATTAAAGCTGAAAAAATATGTGTGCTATTTTAGAGATGAGAAGAACCATGTTTTGAAAACCATAGCTTTTGTTTAGAGGTGAAAACTTTTGGGGTCAAAGTTGTTTCTAGCCCCAATAAGTTAATTTAACTATTGAATTTCTGTTACTTATGTTTTGTGTCTAAATTTTCTGAATTTTTGCTGAAGCTATTTTCCAATTGCAGCTGATCGAGGACCAAGAATTTGCCTTAGTCATGATGTCAGTAGTGATCGTGACGGCAGTCATAACCCCATTGATAAGAAAGTTGTATGATCCGTCAAAGCAATACGCTTCAGTAAAGAGAAGTACCATCCATCATGCGAAGCGTGATTCAGAGTTTCGAATCGTTGTTTGCCTCCACAGCCATGAAAGTGTCCCGACAATTATGAACCTTCTTGAAGTATCCCATGCCAGCAGAGAGAGCCCCATCGCCGTCACAGCTATGGTCCTTGTTGAACTTGTGGGGAGATCCATCCCTATCCTTGTACCAAACCATAGCCGAAGGTTGGTACCAACAAACTCATCCACAGCAGGCCGAGTATGCAATGCCTTTAGTCAGTACGAGGAGTACAATCAAGGCTGCGCCAGCGTTCAATCATACACCTCAATCTCACACTTTCAGACAATGCACGATGACATCTGTCGTATAGCGTTTGAGAAGCGTGCCCACATTGTCATTGTGCCTTTTCACAAGCAATGGGCTATTGATGGCAAGATTGGGTCCATGAGCCGTCCCATACAAAACCTGAACATTAATGTCCTGGAAAAGGCACCATGTTCAGTTGGAATCCTTATTGACAGGGGAGTCTTAAATGGGTTCGTTTCAGCTCGAACTTCATCAAAATTCCAGGTCGCTGTTCTCTTCATTGGTGGCCCTGATGACATGGAGTCACTAGCTTATGGCTGTCGAATGGTGAAACATGAAAGTGTTAATCTAACTGTCATTCGTTTCCTTCTCTTTGGAGGCGAAAACTCCAAAGACAGGAAGAATGACAGCCATTTGATCAATGAACATCGCCAAGATAACATGGGAAATGAACGTTTCTTGTATGTAGAAGAGGTATTAAGAGATGCGGAAGGGCTATCTTCATACATCCGTGGAGCCATAGCACATTTTCATTTGATCCTAGTAGGGAGATACCATCCGCAATCACCACTTCTCGAAGGACTTGGGGAGTGGAGCGAGTGCCCAGAGCTTGGGATCGTCGGTGATATGCTTGCTTCACCAGATTATAAAACCACCGCGACGGTGTTAGTGATTCAACAACAAAGACTAGGAGGAAAGTTGTTCAACCATAATCTGCCATTTGTGGTGCGGAACAGGGATTCATCAGTTGTCCCTGATGATTTGCCAAAGAAATTGCTTCATCATGGCCCCGGGGATGATTCACTTTCCATATCATTAGACGACTTTGATACATATTAGATAGGTTCTTTCACATGGAAAACATTGACTTGCTCTTTCCTCCCCTTGTCTTGATGTAGGGCACCTTGGTTGGAAACCAACTTCAAGCCATAGCTAAGTAGGACAGTTTAGCATTTCATATATTCTTCAAGTTGACAGATAGTTTATTGAAAAATGTTCAATTAAATGCAATGTAACACTGAAATAAATAATTCATTTTGACCAACTGTAAATTGAAAGGCAAGATTCAGTAAATTCAATGAAATTTTAGTGCTTGGAAACAAACACAGTTTGATTGAATGAAGGGCGTATTAATGATGTAAGCGCTGACTTGGGGAGGGGTGAGAAGCAGACACTTTTTGTTTTCAGACAAATGGGTGTTGAAAACAGGTATGAGTCATGGTGTTTGATGTTACAGCTTTTTGTACATCATCCCACGAGTACAAAGGATGTTGCTATCAACCAGACAATTCCTTGGCATTAAGTCTAGAAGGATTCAAGGCATTCCCATCTCTTCAAGTTTGACAAAAGAAGCAATAATTTCTGCTTAAACCATTTCTTGAGCAAACAAGAGCCAACTAGCTAGATTTAGTAAACACTTTTAATGATTGTATCAAAAACCCTTTTCTCTTCTTTGTCTTTCTTTTTTGTTGGTTTTGGAAGCTTTAGTAAACACTTTTAATGATTGTATAAAAAACCATTTTCTCTTCTTTTTCTTTCTTTTTTGTTGGTTTTGGAAGCCATTGAAACTAGCCTATGTATGTTTCTTGGTTAGCTAATTACCTTGAATCCATCTCTCAAATTAATACTAATGATGTTCTAGCGCATAGAAATTAATTTCTGCATGCATATCATGTTTAATGGCTTGAACATGCATGAAATGGAATGGTTTTCAATTGCAAAAAGTAAAAAGAAAACAATTTTCCCATATTAAAAACTTAAATCTAATGCCATGAAGTCACATTTTGCATGATATATACCTTTAATTCTATTTAATTATAATACTATTACTCCTTTTTTCCCCCTCAATGGGTTTATTAGATATGACCCAAAGAAGCAACTAGAAATAATGAATTTCCTTTTTGAGACTTCCACCTCACCCATACGAGAGCTTTAAGTTTTCCTTTTTGGGCAATCCCAAAGCAGAGTTTGATTTCCATGGGTGATTTAGCAGTGATGATGGGTTCCCAAATATTTTAGTTTCCCAACAACGAAAGTTGTTAGCTTTCAAGATTCTTCCTGGGAGATGCCGTTGCTGTCGCAGTTCACTTTTGAAGGACAAAGTGTCCTACGACACTTATCCCTTAACCCTTTTCAGCTACTTCCCTCTACTTTCCCCTGATCGGGCCTATCCTTATGAACTCAATGAAACTTCTACCCAACTTTCCCTTTTCCCATGATGTTTTTCCTCCCAAAATTCTATATGTAGTGAAATAGTATCCTAAAATGTTCTCTTCGGGATTTCAACCGCGTAAATTTCTTATCAAACTAAATCATCCTGAAAAGTCAAGTCACCGTCAAAGCCACCGCGTTCAGATTTGCAGACACCCACACGCTTCCTTAACTCGCTGACTCTCCTCCACTTTTTCTCCTTTGATTCTGTTTATAAAGGACTAATTGCAATACCCTTCACTTCCCATCTCCAAATTTGAAACCATTAGCATAAGCTTTTCACATTTGGTAGTTTCCAACGTTTACTGAATCAGTCTGGTCTAGAAACAGAGTATGGAAATCAACTCTTTCACATTTCTTAATCCGGAAGATTATTATAATACCGGCAGCTCCTGGTTCCAAGAGCTTGACAACGGATTCAACAAGAAGCGTAAAAAGGAAGACGAATCGGGGGACGGGGGTGGCAATGGGTTCTTCCAGGAAGGAGAGCTGAACAAGAGGGGATATGGAGATATCCTTGCCTCGTTATTGTTATTAGAAGAAGAAGCAAAGCAGGAGCAAGATCAGTGGACAACTGAATCCCAACAAGACAAGGCTTTGTTTGAATTCAATCACAAGAGAAAAGTTCAAGCAATGAATGAGTATTACAATCAGCTTCAACAGCATTACTCTGAGGCTGATCATTTGGATGGTTTAACTGCAAAACGAGCTAGGAAATCAGCGTCTGCCATGGCAGCTACCGTTGCTGCAACATCAACAGCAGCAGGGAATGACAATGTCAATGTGAGCAATGAAACGGGAAGCGGGTCGGGTCAGCAAAGGAGGTTATGGGTGAAGGATCGATCGAAGGACTGGTGGGACCGTTGTAACCATCCGGATTTTCCAGAGGAAGAGTTCCGGAAGGCGTTTCGGATGAGTAAAGCCACGTTTGAAATGATATGCCAGGAGTTGGAACCGGCGGTGACGAAAAAGAACACCATGTTGAGGGATGCGATCCCGGTCCGACAGCGAGTGGCTGTCTGTATCTGGAGGTTGGCTACAGGGGAGCCGCTTAGGCTGGTTTCGAAACGATTCGGGTTGGGAATTTCAACCTGTCACAAGCTGGTACTGGAGGTATGTTCAGCTATAAAATCTGTCATGATGCCCAAGCATATTCAATGGCCTGATGACAGGAAAATGAAAGAAATCAAGCAAGAATTCGAGTCGACATCAGGGATTCCTAACATAGGTGGTTCAATATACACAACTCATGTGCCAATTATAGCACCCAAGGTCAACGTGGCAGCCTATTTTAACAGAAGGCACACAGAAAGAAACCAAAAAACTTCTTACTCGATTACAGTCCAAGGTGTAGTCGATCAGAAAGGGATTTTCACTGATGTTTGTATCGGATGGCCTGGTTCAATGCCTGATGATAAGGTGCTGGAGAATTCTGCTTTATACCAGAGGGCTAACAAGGGGGTCTTGAAGGATGTTTGGATCGTTGGGAATTCTGGGTACCCTTTGATGGACTGGGTTCTGGTTCCTTACACGCATCAGAATCTGACGTGGGCTCAGCACGGTTTCAATGAAAAGATTGGTGAGATTCAAAAAGTTGCTAAGCAGGCGTTTGCGAGGTTGAAAGGGAGGTGGTCTTGCTTACAAAAGAGAACCGAGGTGAAGCTCCAAGAATTGCCTATGGTGCTTGGGGCTTGCTGTGTTTTGCACAATATTTGCGAGATGAGCAATGAGGAGATGGAGCCTGAACTACAGTTCGAGCTTTTTGATGATGAGATGATACCTGAAAATAATTTGAGGTCTGCGAAGGCTGTGCATGCCCGGGATCAAATTGCTCACAATCTGTTACACCATGGCCTTGGAGGCACTGGTTTTCTATAGTCTTTTACATGAAAGATCATGATCGACTACAGCACACATTGCAACCATTCATCACCAACAGTTTTGACAAATTTGACTGACTGAGAATTTTTGTCGCACATTATACCCTTGATGTATTATTACAATAATTCTTGTAAACATCTGTTTGAGTTTCTAGACTTTTTCTATGTTGTCCCTCTTAAAATACGAAACATATACTCTCTATTGAGGTGTATAAAGCTAGAAACTTTTCTTTACTGTCACATAAGGCACAAAGATGCGTGCAAACGACAACCTTGGATTATGTTCTTGACTCGACAATGATTTGTCTCTGAGCAACAATCGTCTGAAGGCTTAGTATACAAAAAAAATTTAACTGACACAAATGATAAGCCTCTCCTAAATCTGTAATGCTTAAAACAATTATTCAGTGGCTTCCAGGGAATTGTAAATCATTAGCAACATTGAGTACAGATCCCCAGCTACACATGCATTTCGTGATTGTGCCCAGGCGCATGAATCAAAAGACGGAACGAATGAAAGGATGTGAGAAAACAAAATGAAAAACCTTAGTATTTTGGGTCATTTGTCTCTGCAAAAATACGGTAGTTACAAGAGAGCGCTCACTCGATGCCATGAAATGATGGCAAGACTGCAATAAGGGGGTCTCCGTAGCCAACGGCATCTGTCCAACACAGTTGAAACAAAGGCAAGAGTTTGTGTATCAGACATGTAGAATCATCTAGAATGTTTCAAAAACTCAACAATCTTGATAACTAAAAGGTGTAACTTGATCAGGTTCTATTAACCAAGGAAAGATGGACTCTCAAACATCCATCACCCTCCTAGTACCAAACATAACAAATAGGAAAATTCACGCAATTCATCCTGTCAGACTTTTGCTTTAACAGGGAATTGAATGACATCATTGAACCAGTAGCTCATGCTGACTGTTAAGGTTATGAATAAATATATGCAATTGTAATAACAGCCCAGGTTTAGGTTTATGCATCTCTGGCAGCACCCATTGTTTGCCGTAATGCAATCAATCCTAGCACCAGCAACTATGCATGTGATATTGCATCAAATGAAAAGCCGATTGAACTTACCCATTATAAAGACACTTTAGATATTAAGGTATAAAAATAAATATGAAATGTGGATCGACATTATACCTCCATCATCAAAGAGGAGCTTTAAGACTTCTCCAGCAACATCTGACTGTTCAACAAAACAATAACATACACCATTAGACACCTACTTTTTAAAGAAAAACTATAACTAACAAATGGAAAAAATTTGAACTCACCTTAACAGGAAGTTCAGTACCAAATTGATCCAAGAATCCTATCACTTGTCCTTCTTTGATCAAATCACCCTGCAAGTATTTTTTTCACTGCAACTTTTGAGGATCAAGAAAAGCCAGTTGAAGTTACGAGGCCATGATAATAAGAAATCAACAGCATCGACAGGTAGAGCCATCAGATTTCAGTTCAAAGAAAACTTGTGGGCAAAGGCATAACTAGGGTGGATAGCAATAACTCAGTTAAAAGTACAAAGTTAGCAGGTACAGAGTTTGCTACCAAAAGATGCTGTACCATAGATAGAAAATATATCCAAAGACCTTTGTTTTTGACTTTAGTATCTCTAGAAACAACCTGCCCAAATTCATTTCCCCAAAAAAAAACCTGCCCAAAATTGGCATCTTCGCTCACTTACATGGCTATACATTAATCCTTTTGGGGAAAGGCCATTAGTATCTCCTATAATTTAGCCCCAGCATAAACAAACTCAAGCTTTTGCACAGGTAACAAATATTTGACACTTGACAAATACAAGAACTCGAAATACATGGAAATACGAAGATTTAGAACAGATAGGCTAATTAACAATTTGACAAATCTCCATTATTCGTTATCAAAGAATGTGTTAGCTTATAATGCAAATATTCAGACAGGAACTAATACCTCTTTACAGATGGGAGGTTGCTTCTTTCCTTTCACTGTTCTACCCCTTCGGAATGTACCAACCTGCAGTTACATGATGGCTTTATAAAGATAGTGTTCCAAAGAAATAAAAAGAAAACATAGTCCTTGCTCTTGATAAACAGCACATACTATAGGAGAAGGCACTAGAACATAGTTACTGGATCCAGAAGCTTCCAAGGCAGCTAACTTGGATGACTTCCCAAAGGCAGCATTTTTAAATGGAGTAGGCTTCTCTGGGGAGGGTTTTGGTGGTGATGGAGGTGGGGCAACAGCAGCTGATTCATTCATTGGTTTAGTTGGGATGGGTGGGGCTGTTGTAGGTGAAATGTTGGACAAGGGAGTTTTTGTGGCACCAACATTCCGCTTCAGATGCATTTCAAAGTCTCCAATCTGTCACAAAGCAACAGACAATTGATCAGAAAACATATTATAGGGAAATGCAACAACATTCATATAAAAAACTTAAATCCTGCAGATGGCCAGCTGCATTACATTCATTCAATGATCAAATGATCAACATGGAAGGTTTCACCCCTCATGATTTTCAAATAAGCACTGAGACATATCCTTACAGAAAATTTTCAGGTCAATCAATGAGTCATAAGAAAAAGTTTAGAAGAAGCATGCAAGTATATCACATGACAAGAGAATAAGAAATAACCTTCATTTTCAGCTCAGCCACCTCAGTCTCATCACATACCTCCAGCACCAATGCCTGACAATTTGAGCAATTATATGTTAATTATCTAGCAAATTAGAATCACAAGAAAGAAAATCTTATTAGATCAATACGAAAGGAGCAAAAGGTACAGTGAATAAATGATAACCATAAGAAAAAGTCAATAGAAGACTCATCAAAGAAGAAAATTGCAATAGACATGGTAGAAACTACACAACAGCAACATAAAGACAGAAAGTGAGTAATTTTGTTAGCATTCAAAACATAGAATACTCAATATTAGCATTGCTGTCACAAATTTTGTTAAACTCCGCCACATAGGAATTACTAAAGAGAATAAAGCTCAACACAAACTAGCACTATTAGTAATTCTTTGCTCCAAATGGGGCAGATACCAATATTAAGCTAAAAAACAACAACAATCAAGTTGTTTAAATTTAAGAAACAATGATGACCCAACTTGAAAACGTAAAAGCAATCACAAAAAAGAAAAACATTATGAATCATTTTTGTAGCACCAATAAACTCTTCTTAAAAAGAAGTGAGCAACAACAAGCAAGAGTAGAAAAGAAAGTCAATTTGAAGATTTAATTATTACCTCAAACCCATTTGGAAAAGTTGCATTCCGTGAAGTTTTCTTCTCCATTGAGCCTTGTGCGGTGCTATCTAATGGAACTGTGGCAACCATAATTAACAACTTTTAACATGCAAAACCAGACACAATGCACAAGCTACAATGTAATTACATAATAAGTGACTTAAAAACTATTTTGCTTTCAGTAATTAAGGAAAAAAAAATTGATTTTGCTTTCCAAAACCGGTATAAATCTGTAACAAGTGAAGTGCCATGTCTGAACAGAAGAAGGGCCCAAATGCAACAGATATTGGTATATTTTAGCACAATGCCATGGTTCAATTGCAGTTAAACCATAATTAACAAATTTATGCAAACAAGGGCCATAAAAATCTTTAATCTGAAGTCAATATAAACTCACCATTTGACTTGGCTGTTACAGAAGCTTCAGGTGTCTTCATGCATGATATTAGAGTTACATTTCGTTTTGTAGCAGAATTATTCTTCCCGCCAAACATCAAGCCTGGGACACATGATTTTCTTGAAGTGGCCAAGCCACAAGAATACATATGAACAGTACTTGGCCTTTCAAGTGAGCAATGTGCTTGTGAAACAGCACCTACAGAATCTGAAATTTTAATAACAGAATATGAGCTTTCAGTGGCAAATAAAGTCATATATGCAAAATTTAAATTTCATGAAATCAAGTCCTCACAACCATACTTTGCTAAGGTCAAGATTTCAAAAACTATATAATAAGAAATGGATGCCAACAAAGTACTTGATAAGCCAAGAAGAAACATGATCTTACAAAGAATCTCAACTAAAAAACAAAAAAAAAAAGCAATTCATAATGCTGAAACTGTTCAAAACCCATTGATTCTGTCACATGATGGTTAGAGGAATACAAATTTAATTGGCATTTTAAGAACCAATAAGCCTTCTAAGTACCTTCTTTGTCTCTCAGTTTCTCCTTTCTTTGTTGAAGGAGGGCATTCGCAAATTGAAAAGCCTAAATTAGCTTCCACTACAAACTCCCAAAGACATCTTCCCTTTTTCTTTTTTCTTTTGAGTATTGATTATTGAAGATTGAACTTAGCAGAGGGGTAGGCGCCCCCCCCCACCCCACCCTAAAATTTTAAAATTTAATAATTATTCTTTCTTTTTCTTTTTCAAATTTTATAATTTTGTTTCCTATTTTTAAAAAAATTTATAATTTCATCCCTATAAACATTGAATTTCTTATTTTCACTCCCTCAAATATGAAATTCTGGCTCCGTCACTGACACTTAGCATGATCTCTAATAATAGAAACTTATATATAAATATCGATAATATCAACAGTAAAAACTCTATTCTTATGGAAATTAGATTCACATACTTAGCTAGCTTAAAGATATTGCTTAATATTCAACATTCTCAATGGATATTCACAGCGAATAAGAAAGAATTGAAGGCAGATCTCAGCATTTTTTAGGTAAATTTCAAATATCTCTACGCCAAAGCTCTATAACTTACACTAAATCGTCAAAATTTACTACAACCAAAAAAAAGAAGAAACAAAGACAATTATTAGATCCAAAACAGATATAAAACACTCAAAAAGGATTCCGAAATGTCACCGCTTCTTCACCGACTGAAAACAGTTATCCTTTCTTTTCTCTCTTCGTTTCCAATGTAACCAAACAAAAACTCAATCAAACAAAGAGAAATAAACATAACAAGAGAAAACGAGAGAGAGAGAGAGTTACAGTGAAAGGATCGGAGAGCAGCGGAGGACTCCATTGGAATCGACAATGAGGAGGGCGAGAGAGAGAGAGAGAGAGAGAGAGAGAGAGGGGATATAGAGGAAAAAGCGGGGGCAAAATCGAGAAGATTGAAATGAATATAAAAGAGAGCGGGGGTTGGTTAGCTGAACAGTTGGTGAAAGAGATAGCAGCTTCGAAATGTCCGCCTCTGTCCTCAGTTGCTCCACCTGACGTCATCGCCTTCTCTTTCTCAGCTTTAAAGCTCCGTACCTCTCCAACTTACGCCCCAGGTATTGCCCGCCTCCAGTTTGCGTGACGCACGCCCTTTTGAGAGCCCATTGAGTCCAGACTGGCCCAATTCTACTTTATTGTGGGCTGTGGCCTAAAAATAACTGGCTTTATTAGCCCAAAGTGAGCAATATTCTATTAAAATCGAATTAATTAAAATAAATTCAGTTAATTCTGAAATGAACATGATTAAATCGATTAATTCTTTCAGTTTTGGTTTTGAAATATTTTAATATTTTTAACCATATTTGTTGAAATATTCTAATGTTATTGAAGAATTCATAACTTAATTTTGTTTACTTTATAATTACCATAGAAAGAAATAAAACTTTAAAAATTGTGTTTGAATCTGAAAATTTCGATTAATTGGATTACTAATCAAATTAATTCGATTAATCGGTTAATAATTACTTTAAGAGAGAACTTGGTTTTTACAAAGTGAATATACAAGAAGAATTTGATCAGCTTCTAGTTTACATGGTGATGGGAAAACAAGCTTGGCTAAGCAATGTTGAGATGGAGGATTTCTCTGAACTCCAGCCTCCTAGTCTCGTTGTAAAATGTTCTATGTTTATTAGGCCAATATGTTAGCCAAATCCAACCTCTGATTTCCCACTCCATGGTTTTCCCCATGGCACTCTTATCAACCTTCCACCAGACTTTTTCTCCGTATTCATCCCCAGCAAAGATCACCCCTCCCTGCCTGGTGAAAGGCCGGTGAACGTTGGAGTACCGGTCTTTGAAGCAAGCCTTGGGGTTGATCAAAGCAAGTTTCGAAGGTTTCGAGGAGACCACCTCCCTTCCATCCACGCTGTCGTGAAGGAACCAATTCAAGGTCCCACTGTAGCCATTGACAGATTGCTCGAACTTCCATGGCTTCATGCTCATCGTCGTGGTCTCTCCCACGGAAACCTTGAGTCCCAAGAAAGAGTTTGGAGGATCAAACGAGGTCTCTATGCTTTTCTCTATCTCTATCTCTCTTGCCGGGTTCTCTGTCGATTTGCTTACCGAAACGCTTAATATGTTGGACTGAAGAGTTGGGGTTACTTGCAATGATACTCTCGAAGGGAAATGTTTGTCGTCTGCCCCAACTCCTCGTTCGTTCATCAGAGTCTCGTTTACAAGCCGGATTATGTTACATCTGTTAACACGTAGGATGATACAACCACATCAGGACAGTTTTATGATTATGTTTTTTGTGATGAAAAGATGTGTTTACCTTATGTTATCGATGTTCAGCATCACATCGATCCATTTCTCTTGCACAATGACCTTGTAATTGACTTGGATAACCCCTTCAAGCTGGTGGTAATGAAGGGAGAAAAGCAGCCTCTGGTCATCAACAGAAGCATTGCTTGAACTTTCTATATCCATGGCTATGACAGGACAGTATAGTTGAACTTTCCACAAACCGAACGTTGAAATTGCATATGAGAACAGCGGGGATGGCGTCTTCATCAGGGTGCGGTGTGTAGCTTGAAGCTCCACGATCCAATTGGTGATGGCGAGGTTTATGGACCGCATCCATTGCTCCTCTAAGTTCGATCCCAGGAGTCTCATCAGCGATTTCGAAGCTTCTCTCAGCTGCGAGCATGCCAGCTGATGCTTGAGAGTATTGAGACATGCTGAACGGAGATCAACAGGGGCTTCGTAGATGCAAATAAGAAATGCAAGAGTGAGAAATGAGAGATTGAAGATGCCTTTGAGACCAGACACGGATTCGAGTTTCGGGAATCTGATCAAGAAGCTGTTCTTGTTTGAGCCATAGCTAAGGACATCTTGTATGAAGTTGAGCACGAGACAGGAAATGGCTTCTTCATCCAACAGTTTTGAGGACTTGGGGTTGATGGCTAAGGGCTTTGAGGCCCAAAGAGGAATGGAGACACTGAAATCAGCAACTATGGAGATGGAGAGAGTTGAAGAATGAGGGTTTTTGGCCACAGAGAGTTTGAGGGATGGATGGGATGAACTTGATGAAGAACATATGCATACAGACATGGAACTTGTTTTCCATTGAGTGATTGGAGGAAGGTTTTGAATCCAGGTAAACATATCAGGATTGCAGCAGGAAGCCATTGTTAAAGCTTGATTATTATCAACTTTTTTCTTCTCTATCTGTGAAACAAAATTCATATGGATGATCTTTTTCATTTAAAGACACCCATCAATGGGTACAAAACTAAAGATTCTTGTGGGGAAGCAAAGTCAAAAATGATGGGAATCAATGCATGGAAAAGATAGAAGAACAAAACATCTCTACTTTTGTATTGAGAAAGCAAACTCTTTCAGTTGGATAATCTTACAAGGAAATTTCTCACTTCAAGATTCCTTTAGGACATCCTACAAAGATAATACTCATAAACAAAAAACCAATCCCATCATTATTGGCTCAATGATGAGAAAAAGAAACAAAAAAGTCTTTCTTTGGATTACAATTACAATAATTATATTAATATTAAAAACGGTCCAAATATTCCCAATTTATCTTTGCAAGTAAAGTTGTTTCTTATGAACATAGAATTTACTTATAAAACATGATCTTATATAAATTAAGTAACAAAACACTATGGAAAAGGGCAGCCAGCAATTTACTCCAATAATGATAATTTATGAGCAAACTACATATATTATTTAAAAAAAAGGGACTATGCTCGACGGAATAATCAAGTTTAAGATATGATAAAGTTTAAACAAATTGCATGCATAGAAGATTTTAAACTTTTTCTGACAAAATGATTAGGTTTAAGACACGATAAGATTTAAATGAATATGCTTGCTTTTAGGAATTCAAAACGTTTAGAAAGAATGTATACTCTTTTTTCTAAATCAAAAGTCTAATCATCAATAAGGTTGCGTTTAGTACGTTATTGGGAATGTGATTGCTGGGTATATGATTGCTAGAAATGTGATTGTTGGGTATATGATTGTTAAGAATATGATTGCTGGAAATTTGATTGCTAAGAATATGATTGCTGGAAATTTGATTGCTAGGAATATAATTTTGTAACATTTGATATAACAATGAGAAAGTGATGATTATAGAGAATGTGATTGTTTAGAGCATTACATTAGTCTAATAATCAATAAGTTGTTTTGACCAACTATTTATTTCAAAGAAGTAAATGATTAAAGTGATAATGGATAAAGATGTAAAGCTAATTAAACGTTGACACTTCTATTTTGTATTTAGTATGAATAAATAAATAAAATAAAGTTGTATATGTAAATATTTTTTCTTAATCTAGAACCAAGGTTTTTATTTCATTTAATTCAATCGGTTTTGATTTGAAATTTTTTCGATTAATCAAATTAATTTATCTAATTCAATTAAATGGTGAAAAATTTTATTTCGAGTGGTTCGATTAATTATGTTAAAAGAAAATTTTTAATTGAATTAATTGTTTGAAACCTTTATTATAATACTTTAATATATTAATAGAAACATTTTCAATCATATATATTAAATTATATATTTATGCAATATACACCTTCTTAATCTAACATGAACCTTAATTGTAATCAAGTCTAATATAATTCATCCCTATGCTAATTAGATACATTATCCTTAGATACATTAATCAAAGTGTAATGTATATTAATAAAAGCCTAAAGTAATCCTTATGTTAATGAAATAATCACAATGCATCTATTCCATTCCGATTTTATTTCCATCTAATTCTAAATGTAAGATTATTTCATTGTGAGGATTAAATGTATCATCTACGTCTAAATATAATCCTAATTATGCTAATAAGATATTAACCTAAGCCTAATGACTAATTTAATCCTTATGCATTTCTAAATTTGCAAATTTAATCCTAAGATTAGTCATGTAATTATCACCTCTTAGTTTTTATTTTCATCATAAAAAATAAGAAAATGAGTTTCTGTCCCCTGCAAACGATCACATCCAAAACTCTTCATCAATACCGTTTATTTGCAATCAATAACCAATAAACCGTCTATTGTAATACATGGAAGCGTAACCCAAAATAAAAACTAACACCGGTAAGTCGGTACCTACGACCTCTCTCCCCTCTTACCTTTGCGATACTTAAAAGCCGATTGCAAAGCAACCGCTATAACGTCGAAAGAACCGCACGCGCCACCAGCATTTCCTATCTCACCTGCCACCGATGGCGAACCCCCCGACCATCCCGATGACGAGCTCTCAATCCACGGCGGGTAGCGGGGCCCAGTCACAACCCCCGATAGCTACGCCCGCGTTCCGTGCGTTCCTCTCGCGCCTCACGTCCTCGATCCGTCAGGGACTCTCCCAACGCCGTCCATGGTACGAACTCATCGATCGTTCTGCCATGGCCCGTCCCGATAATCTAACGGATGCCTATTCCCGGGTCCGCAAAAACCTCTCCTACTTCAAAGTTAATTACATAACTCTGCTCGTGGTTGTTCTCGCTTTCTCTCTCCTCTCTCATCCCCTCTCCCTCCTTGTCCTCCTTGGTCTCCTCGCTGCGTGGGTTTTCCTATACCTCTTCCGACCGTCGGATCAACCTCTCGTGCTCTTCGGCCGCACGTTCTCCGATCGCGAGACGCTTGGCGCGCTGGTGGTGTTGACCGTCTTCGTTGTGTTCTTGACCAGCGTTGGATCGCTCTTGATCTCCGCGCTCTTGATCGGAGTCGCCATCGTTTGCCTACATGGTGCATTCAGGGTTCCAGAGGACTTGTTTTTAGACGATCAGGAGCCTGCGAACACCGGATTCCTCTCCTTCCTTGGCGGCGCCGCCTCCTCCGCTGCTGCTGCGGCGGCCCCAGCAGTTGCCTCACGCGTTTGAACAACAGATCTTTGAAGCTGAACGTGCGTATGATTTTTTTACCTTCGTTTATGGTAAATCAAAAATGATTTACTGTTTTCATGATAGATTAAAAGATTCAATTGTAGCTTTGTTGTCTTGTTTGTATTTAGATTTGGATCTGAACTTGGATTAAGAGTTAGATCTTATTGTGTCTTCATTTGGATGTTGTAGTATTTACCACTTGAAATTTTGATTTTGATGAGATTTAGATTTGGTTTTAGCTCATTAACTATATCATTGTTTTATGTATTCTTTATCTGTTTATTTTGGAGCTTTTATGCTGTTGTTTTTTCATATCAGTGGTAAGAATTTAGGAGGTTTTGGAGGTAATTGTCGGTTACATCATTATTAGGGATATGAAGTTACTAATTGTATGTATTTTACGAAAGTTGTTTTGTTTTGATTTGTTCAATTTTCTTACGTTGGCAAATTAGAAAGAATTTGATATGGTTTACAGGGAGGTTTATGCTAGCTAACTGTTGTAGTTGGTATGGAGAAAGCTGAAGGTTTTGGTTCTTACTTGTTAGTGAAAGTGACGGTTTAGGGTCAAAAGAGCTCTAATTGGGTGCTTTAAGGGAGTTTTTGAGTTTCATTTGGTTCGAGTGAGTTCATTAAGGTTCTAGCTAGTTAACTGGCTTGGCCTATAGCTGTGGTTTTTGCTCAAATATTGAATATTGATTCTAGTTGACAAGATGTTGGGCATTTAATAGCTTGCTTGGTTGGTATCATGTAGAAACTAGGAATATTTTTGGCTTGAATGATTAGGTGATTCTGTTTGGTTAGCTGCTGTAGTTTATGCTATTTTGATAGAGGGGAATCGTCAACCTTCTCGTGCAAGGGATGAAATTTCTGAGGAATTGGAGTTAAAACTGTTCCATCTTTGCTTTGCCAAAAGTTGCCCTAGATTATTTGTAGTGTTATTTGTGAGATATGTGGACCCTTGTTGTTTAAGTTTGTGTTATTATATAATATAGCTGTTACTAATTCAAATTTCTGTTGGCTTCCTCTTGGTTGTTGAGGTTCTGCTTGGAAGTTTATGGTGTAGGATTAAGAGTAACAGTTTGCTTACCAAGAGCTTTATGAACTCTAATAATAGCTCTCACATGTCATTTCCAAATGGTATGGAACTCCTAGCTTCTTAGAAAAGTGCAATTGCAATCCTTGCTTGTGCTAAAACCCTAGCTTTTTATTTGTTTTTTGTTCCAAGTCACTAAAATGCAAAGTAGCATCCATCTTCCCAAGAGTGATTTATGTACATATAATCATTTTTGGTGATCGTGGTTTTGGGCTTTTTTACATAGATGACTGGCGTAAGATAACCCTTATGGGATTCACCATGAGACTATTGTCATTGTAGTGTGTAAGAAAGTGTAGATGGATCACGACGGATCATGACTTGGGGTAAATCATATAGAGTAGTCCTTATAACACCTAATATGAGAGCATGTAGTAGTGACTGGGTATTTGACAGTTAGACTGAAATTCTTTGGCTAGATGCAAATTATTAACAAATAGTTTTATTGCCGATAATATATATGTCATTATTTGCCAAAAGTTATTCATGTCATCCGTGTCCAAAGTGTTCTACTATTTACGCATAACAGTGCCATTTTAACAAAGTAATGCAGCCTCCATGCCTCCCATAAACCATTATGTGCTGCTGGCTCAGCAAAGTTTTAGCTAAATAAGCATTTTCAGTTCTGGTAATCTGTTCTGCATCAAGTGCTGGCTCTTGTCCGTGTATTGGATAGGCCAGGCTTGGAGTTGATGTATGGTAAAGCAAAGATAGAGATGGCGCTCTTCTAATTATTCTATGTTTAAACCCAAATTATCCGGGAAGGGACACTGGAGTAGATTTCCCGGGTTCCTAGTGGAGTAGCTTTGAGTTAGGTTTCATATTCTGTCACATTCAAATCAGGTTCTCTATGTCTTTGGATACGAGTCATGTTGTCTGCTACAGTGTACTAACTTGAGAATTTTCTTTGTACTCGTAACACATAAACATTCTATTGACTACAGGATATGTACGGATTGAAAAATACATTTTGTTGCAGCACCCCAAGTACATGACTAATAAAATAATTTGCATTGTTGCTATAAAAATGGAGATGAGTGCCAGGAATCCTCAATGGCCGGGAAAGTGGAAATATGCATTCATTCTCTGATTCTGAGTCGAAACCATGGATAATCATTCCATCTCTAACTCGGTGGCCTGATGCTTAGAAGAGGCCTCCAGTCAAGCAGGGAGGTAGCGGAAGTCCAGGATCGGGCCTGGCTAACGTATGGTCTTCTAAGAGCCAGGTCCAAACCTAATGATGATGATGACGACGAAGCTTTTCGGATTATCAATCCGGACAGGTTAGCTCGACAAAACTCGAACCTTTCCAAACTGGGTACTCATCATTAACTGTAAAAAGCTTCCTTTCGTGTGTCGTTATTCTCACCGTACGAGGGTGAAAACTCTGGAAACAGCATCTAATCCAACGACGTACATAGACGAAGGATCCCTTTCCTACTTTATCGTTTTTGTCAGGAAATTCAAAGTTGAGAGATAGTGACCTGTCATCTTAACTTCGTATCATTAAACTATAATCCCCCCAACCACCTTGGGAAACCTCATGGCTACTATGGTCATTCCGATTATTAAGGTTAGCCATTTCTTTTTTGAAACTTTGTGACCTCTTTTATTGTCCATTTGATGATTTATTTTTTTCATAATTTTACACCATGTGATAGTAAAAATAAATAATTTAATATAAAAGTGATATTACGACAATAAATCTTAATTATTATAAATATTCTTTTGATATAAATTTTAAATATCAATAACTAAATAAATAGATAATGAATGAATTAAGTATTGTAAGAATATACAATAATTCAATTAATTAATTATGTCTTAACTGGATTTTAGATAAATTTTAAATTCATATCTTAGCAATACCAACATGTTCAATAAATGAAAGACAATTAATCTAAATTCAAATTTGTTTAAATTCGTATTATGTTGTATTATCATATTGTATACAAATTTATCATCTAATACAAGGTATATTTTCGTACTACCCGAATATAATCTCCTGCAGGTGTTTGTTGGTAGGACCCAATTGAGAAAGATAGCCGTTAGAGGAGCGGCAAGGGCAATAAAAGACCACATATTCAATCCATGAACTGGTCAAAAAAAACAAATGTATAGGAAAATCATGGAGCTTTGAGAATAGAGAAAAAAGAAATGTTAATGTTTTGGGTGTGATCAGAAAGAAACTAGCCGTTAGGCTTGTGAGTGGTGCAAGAGGGGATGAAGAGCCTCTGCTCCCTTATTGCATCCACCTGACAATTTGTCTCCTTTTTTCTTTTTTTTTTTTTATCTCTCCCAATACAAAAAGATTCTTCTCTCTCCCTCTAAGGTCTTCACGTGCTCTTTCACAGTAAAACCGCACCTCTCTCTGGGCTCTTCCTCTCTTACTACAAAACCCTCCCACAACTCCCATTTCCCCTGTTTCATTCCTCCATGCCATTAGGGAAAGCAGAATCAAACTTGAGAGAAAGGAAGAGAGGGAAAACAAAAACGAATATATTATATATATATAACTACTGTTTCTTTTTCTTCTTCTTTGACTTTTAGCTTTTTTCCTTCGTTGCCACTCCTTAATGGCAATAGAGAAGCAAGATTTTGAGTTTTTGATTTGTAGAGATGTAGATTGGCGTTGCATTTCGAATAAGAAGAAGGAGAAATGGAAGGACGTTTCCCTTTTTTCTTACATTTTCTTGCTTCTGCAGCTGCTCGGGTGCTTCTTCATTCAACCAGTTTCAAGTCAGGCCTGGGATGGCGTCATTGTCACAGCAGCTGATTTTCAAGCACTTCAAGCGTTTAAGCAAGAGTTAATTGACCCAAAAGGGTTCTTAAAGAGCTGGAACGACAGTGGCTATGGTGCTTGTTCTGGTGGTTGGGTTGGAATCAAGTGTGCTCAAGGGCAAGTCATAGTTATCCAACTCCCATGGAAAGGACTAGGTGGCAGAATCACTGAGAAAATTGGGCAATTCCAAGCACTTCGAAAGCTTAGCCTTCATGATAATCTCATTGGCGGCTCCATCCCTCGAGCATTAGGCATTCTCCCTGATCTTAGAGGTGTTCAGCTATTCAATAACAGGCTTTCAGGCTCAATTCCTGCTTCATTAGGTTCATGTCCTTTGCTTCAAACTCTTGACCTTAGTAATAATTCACTCACTGGGACAATCCCTGAGAGTCTTGCGAACTCTACTAAGCTTTTCAGGCTCAACGTTAGCTTCAATTCTTTGTCAGGATCAATCCCAGTTTCTTTCACTCATTCTACTTCTCTTATTTTTCTTGCACTTCAACACAACAACCTTTCTGGTTCTATCCCAGATTCTTGGGGTGCAACACAAAAGAATAGCTTTTATCAACTTCAGTACTTAACCCTTGACCATAACTTCCTTTCTGGAAGCATACCTGCCTCTTTAGGAAAGTTAAGTGAGCTCCAAGAGGTTTCTCTTAGTCATAATCTGATTACTGGACCCATACCAAGTGATATGGGAAGTCTTTCTGTGCTCAGGAATCTAGATCTTTCTAATAATGCAATTAATGGAAGCTTGCCTGCTACTCTCTCCAAACTTTCCTCTCTTGTTCTGTTAAACCTGGAAAGCAATGATCTTGAAAATCAAATCCCAGAATCCATTGACAGTTTACATAACCTTTCTGTTCTAGTTTTGAAGAGCAACAAATTTAGTGGTCCAATTCCAGCAACTTTAGGGAACATTTCCAGTTTAACTCAACTTGATTTGTCAGAGAATACGCTCAATGGAGAAATCCCATTTTCTCTTGCTGATCTCAAAGGTCTTAATTCTTTAAATGTTTCATATAACAACCTCTCTGGCCCTGTTCCAACTCCACTCTCCCAAAAGTTCAACTCAAGCTCTTTTGTGGGAAATATTCAGTTATGTGGTTATCCTGGATCAACTCCATGCCCTGCTCCAGCACCTTCTCAAAATGTCCCTTCTTCACCATCCGAGAAATCGAAACATAAACATAGAAAATTGAATACCAAAGATATAATCCTAATTGCTGCAGGAGCCCTACTTATAGTTCTGCTTGTTCTTTGTTTCGTTTTGCTGTGTTGCTTGATCAAAAGAAGGGCAACATCGAAGGCAAAAAATGGTCAAACAACTGGAGCTGCTGCTGCAGCAAGAGGTGAAAAGGGAACTCCAGCAGCTGGTGGTGAAGTTGAAGCAGGAGGAGAGGCTGGTGGGAAACTAGTCCATTTTGATGGGCCCATGGTTTTTACTGCTGATGATCTTTTGTGTGCAACTGCGGAAATTATGGGGAAGAGCACCTATGGGACAGTCTATAAGGCCACATTAGAGGATGGAAACCAGGTGGCAGTGAAGAGACTTAGAGAAAAGATTACCAAAGGTGAGAGAGAATTTGAAAATGAGGTCAATGTGCTAGGCAAAATCCGTCATCTGAATCTTCTGGCTTTGAGGGCTTATTACTTAGGACCCAAGGGAGAGAAGCTTCTTGTTTTTGATTACATGCCTAAAGGGAGTCTTGCAACTTTCCTTCATGGTAAGTAAAATGCAATCTATAACTATTTTGATTTCTAAAATATTGCAGTATTAGTCCAGCTAATAATATGTTCTATCCTGCTGCAGCTCGAGGGCCAGACACACCCATTGATTGGCCAACAAGGATGAGAATAGCAAAGGGTGTTACTCGAGGCCTGCTGTACCTTCACACTCAAGAGAACATAATTCATGGGAACCTTACATCAAGCAATGTGTTACTTGATGAGGATACAACTGCTAAAATAGCAGATTTTGGCCTTTCTCGTCTAATGACGGATGCTGCAAATGCTAATGTAATTGCAACAGCTGGAGCATTAGGCTACAGAGCGCCGGAGCTTTCAAAGCTCAAGAAAGCCAACACAAAGACTGATGTGTACAGCCTTGGGGTTATCATATTAGAACTCCTAACGGGGAAATCTCCTGGAGAGGCAATGAATGGTGTGGATTTGCCACAATGGGTTGCCTCTATAGTGAAAGAAGAGTGGACAAATGAAGTCTTTGATCTGGAGTTGATGAGGGATGCACCTTCCATTGGTGATGAGTTACTAAACACTTTGAAACTGGCTTTGCATTGTGTTGATCCATCACCATCTGCACGACCAGAAGTTCAACACGTTCTCCAGCAGCTAGAAGAGATTAGGCTAGAGACACCTGCTAGTTCTGGACCCTCTGGTGATGATGGAGCAGCAGGTCCTTCAACAAGCGAGTGAGAAAAGGGTTTTAGGAGTTGGGTTTATGTATGTAGGCAATAGAGTATAATTCTTTTATTCTTACAAGGTATCTTAAGATATTAATTTTGTGTGCCAATCTATGAGTCTGTAAATATCAGTATCTTTCAATTGCTCGAGGATGTTGTCATCAATTGTCATGATTTAGTTTAATAGTTGGTTTCCTTCCATCCCCTGGAAAGACTAGGCAATTTTGAAATTGTTTGCAATTGATTCACTGCAGAAAAGATTATTTTTCAGTTAAAATTTTTTGGCCAGTTAGAGTAAGTTTGAATTCGAGTTCCTTTTGATGGCTTATTAGAGAATTATAGTTCCAACTTAATCAAGCATCTGCCATAAAATCAAACTCAGAAAAAATGAAAAGTTTATCAAAGGTTTGATGAGTATGTATTAAGTATATGATTCAAGAGAAGAGCTCAATAAAGAATGGACCTCAAGTAGGCTAGTGCCTCCAGTAATGATTGGAAATCCTGCATAAGATTATGACCTTTAGATTGAGATGATTGATCCATCTTCCATAGTTAAACTATAAGCATTATTCACAAATGTCATGGCTCTTGTAGTTTCAGTTCAGACAATGACAAGTTACAGCATGCCAGTCTCTAGCTTCTGGCCAATAAGCTTCAGTCCATGTGGGTGCAGGAATTGCTGAAATTGATGTTAAGCCTAGCCATTATGTTGCACTAATGAGATTTCTGGTGCAATCTTCAGAAGTTTACATTATTTTTGCATATATGGAATTGCTGATGCTGGCTCTTCAATGAATTTCCCGGTGTGGACTGCATCAACTACAGCCTCTGGTGGGCCAAACTGTTCATGCAACCCATTGTCGAAAGACTCAACCTTCTAAAAAAAAAGTGCCTTTCTGACTACCATTAAGAGCCTATCAATCCTTTTAAAGGTACTTAAAAATGGGATTTCATTACTGCCTTTAAATTATTTGTTTGGTGAAACTTCGTTTTTTGTCCAGGTAATTCAGAAAAAAAAAAAAAGAAACCCCATCAATTAGTGGTTCCATTTTGTGAGATTCAATCAGAAAGTGGTTGGGGGGCTGCATTTCCATGTTATTCTGTCAGCCATTTGGATTTTTTGGCCTCTTGCACTTTTATTTCATTTCCCTTCAATTTCCCTTTATCAATGCTAGTATAGCTTGGCAACCAAGTTGTTCGTGAAGAGATCAATCAATCTGTACCAAAAGAGAGAAAAAAGGGGACCAATTGTTTCACTTTAACAACTTTTTCCGCAATGCTAAAATGATGCTGATCAGTATAGCCCTTGATGCTTAATGGTATAGAATTTCAGGATTCAAACCAGGACAGAAACTGAAAACTACCATGGATATTGACACATTCCATGGTAATCTGAATGATCAACACCCAGATAAGCAAATTCCTTTAACTATCCATCACTGTCCGCATAAATTTATCAGACAGGAAAATTTCTAACTCTAGCTGACATTCCACAGAGCAGAATGCTGCAGTCTTTTTTTATCAGAGTAAATGACTGAAATTGATGGAATTAAACATTCCATGAGTTCTTCACACCAACCTATAACTACCAGTGAAAATGATAAGCTAAGAAAGCAAGTGGGGGAAAATATATATAAAACAGAGAGAAAAGTTTTATGGAAAGACAAAGCAGAAGTAAACTTTGACAAGGAAACTTCTGCTCTTCCATCAATTTTTTCATTTTCCTCCATTACTTTTAACGACCTCCTTTTGTACTTTTTATTTTCTTCTCAAGATTCTGAAAAGTCAATAACAAACTTTACCAACTTTGTTAATTGTTCATTCAATTTTGTTCACCTATCTAATCCTAATCCTCTCTTTCTCTCTCTGGTAATTGACATGCTTCTCTTAAAAGAGACTAACCGTTGTCACTCAAACTTGTTTGGTCTTTGCTGTTGTTTCTGAGTAGTAGCCATTGATGCCACTGAACAAATTAATTAACTAGTCCTTAAGGATGAATCATTTTTCCTTGTTTTTTAAGATATATATATATATTTTTACAATTTCTTATAGCCATAATCTCTCATCGCCATAGTATAGGGATTGATCTTCATTAATTTACAGCATACACCAGTAGATTCTTACAAACCAGACCAAAATCATGACATTAGCCCAAAACTTGGTTTCTTTTAAATGCAATCTACCGGAGTAGCTTTCATCACTAATTTTAATTCTTTCCCATTGTTTTGTAACTCTAAAATGTTGTAGTATATCAGCTTGTTTCTTCCTACCCTATTCTGACGGTGACAGTTTCCTGCATTTGCTGTCTTTTTGACAGATGTTCCTGAATAACTAGCCAATGTCATCTCCGGCAATTTCAAACAAAACTCTGTTATGTTGTTTCCATTACAAACTTGGGGAAGAGGGTATTTTTATTTTTGGGTACTTAAGGATAAAACAATCAAATTTGCTCATTTTTTCACTGCAAAAATTGTTTGCTGAAAGCAAAAGTTCTTTATCTTTCCAGGAGACATTTTTCCTTTGGTGGTTACCAACTAAACAGGAAAAGAAAATGAACCAGGTCTTCCCTTGCCATTCAGTGGTTCCTTATTTTGCAACATTCCCCATTCTTTTTTTCAAAGTTAATTGCATCATTTAAGGTTTTTTCAAATGTAAGAAAACGATTTGCATTACAAATTACATGGGGTTGGATACTGGCACAAGCCATGCATATCTTTGTGGGAAAAAGATTATCTTGCCAATAGAAATTTTAAGATCAAATTTTAATCAAAACACAAGCAACACGTGAGCAAATAAAATATACAGCGACTAGGTTCTATTGGGTTCATCCAACATGCCAACATGCAAGAAAAAAGAACATACAGTTTCCTACTCAAGATGTTGTTTCCAATATCTGTTTACTGTTTCATGACAACCTACCTAATTCTGCATACAATGAAACTCCAAAAATGACCGGTTGAAGTATCCACCAGACTTCTTGTTAAGAAAAATTAGTAGTTAGATTCAATCAAAATCTCTATTTTACTATCATAGTCATAAATAACAAATAATACTCCCCACCAAATAAAAGTGGACTTTTACACACGATTTTGTTTACTTTGAAAGGAGACTAGCTTAGATTCAATCGGTGGGGTTTTGAGTCCATATTCAACCTAAACTAATCGATTCAAACCTTTGGTATCAGGCCACGTCTGTGTGAGTAAACAGATCAAAAATCGTCCCTGACTCAGCCATGGGGCTGATCTTAAATGACTCTGACAGATTAAATAAATTTTTCTTTGCTGAGTTAGTCATTTCAGGAAATTTATTAAACACAGCGTGTAAGCTTTTAAGTCTTCCAGGCTCTTTTGATGAAAAGAAGGAAACAATTTTCAAATGAAAAGATTACAGTAACCCAACAATTGTTTTTTTGTTTTTGAGTGGGCCATTAGACATTTTCTTAATGGGAAACCATGGACTTTCCAGGATGTAATCTTTTCATTTTTCACTACTCTGAGGAAAATGTCACGTTGGGTTAATGTAAATAGCAATGCCCTCAATCTGTTTCTTTCAATGGCTTAGCCAACATCAAATTGATCCCTGTCTAATTAGAAAGTTGAGTTCAAAGAAAGTGATATGTTTCCTGTTTGCAATGTTGAAGCTTAGTTTTCCAATGGTAATGCAGGCCTCTTTTCGATAAGGATAAATTTGCTCCCACGGATTAATGCATTTTACGCGTTTTCTATGTAATAGAACAAATTTAAAAAGAAAAACAATGGGTTTGCAAAAAACCCATAAAAGAATAATCTCTATTGAGTATATGTATGTAGCTACTTGGGAAATGTTTTTGGAGCAGAGTGTTACTTTCTTGGTTTGGCTGGAAAATAATGGTTTTGACTTTCGATCTTTAATTTGATGTGTGTACATCAAGGATACATGTAAATCATTTGATATCAGAATCAGCAAATTTAACTAATTAATTAAAATATTTACAGGGACAAGACAGTTTGTTGCCCTACAAAATCTGGTGATAATGATGATTTGCTGAAAATGAAACCCCTCCCCAATGAAATCCTTGTGAAGCAAGCATTCAAGAAATTAGTCACTTTTAATAGGCTAGTGGGTGCAACAACTCCTACAGGGTTGAACTAAGTTTTGCCCGGAATACGGCCATTTTGCTGAATCAAAACCTAATCCGCCAACCTCAAACAACCTTCTAATCTTCCTATAAAGAGGCTCTCCTCTCTCACTGCCTCTCACTCGCATTCTCTCATTGATCAGCTTTCACACTCAGAAGAAAAAAGAAAGCTATAGCTAGCTTCAGGATGGAGACTTTCAAGGACTTTTCCATCATTTTCGTAGGCCTTTTCCTTCTCATTTGTTCTGCATTGTGCTTAGCAAATGCAGAAGTTCAACAGCATCAATTTGTCGTATGTCTTTCTTCTTTACTTCCTTCATTGATCCTTTCTGATTTCGTTATCAATTTAGTCTTAGTTGCTTTGTTGTTTCTTTATTCTCTTAAGCTTCTTGTTTCTTTTAGTACATTTAGCCAAATCAAACACTTTGATCTAATGAAACAGATCCAAGCAACGCCAGTGAAGAGGCTGTGCAAGACTCACAGCAGCATCACTGTCAACGGCATGTTCCCGGGGCCGACCCTGGAGGTCAAGGATGGAGACACCCTTGAAGTTAAAGTTATCAACAAAGCTAGATATAATGTCACCATTCACTGGTAATTATTAATTGCAACCTCGTGCATGCACGCATGAGATTCAGCTTTCTACATAAACATGGTTTTGTTCATGCTGATATCAACATCTACTCTTGACAACAAAGATATCTAACTTCTTAATTATCATAAATGTTTCTGTATCTCACAGGTAATAAATATCTTAAAACCGAAATAATTTGTATTATTTATTACAACTTTACTATGAACATAATTATTAGCGCATAGGACATTAAAGAAATAATTATTGTTCTCTTCAATTACCATAAGGCTAGATAATAAAGAATTTTAATTTTACAGGCATGGCATTAGGCAAATGAGAACCGGATGGGCAGATGGACCGGAATTCGTGACTCAGTGCCCAATCAGACCAGGAGGAAGTTACACCTACAGGTTCACAATCCAAGGACAAGTAGGAACATTGTGGTGGCATGCTCACAGCTCATGGCTTAGAGCCACTGTTTATGGAGCTCTGATCATCCGTCCGAAAGAAGGAGAATCCTACCCTTTCCCAAAACCCAAGCGTGAAACACCCATCCTACTAGGTAATTCAATGAATGATTCTTCAGTTTAAACAAAATCAGTTCTGATTTGGAGAGATGATTGTTATTTTGAGGATTATATCATGAATCTTATGTGATGATTATCATTCAGGTGAATGGTGGGATGCAAACCCCATTGATGTTGTGAGGGAAGCAACAAGGACAGGAGCATCTCCAAATATCTCTGATGCGTATACCATCAATGGTCAACCTGGTGACCTCTACATATGCTCCAGCAAAGGTTTGCTTTCTTAAAGCTCCTTTATTTCACGTTCTCGAGAATTCGGATGGTTCTAGTTTGTCCACTTCACTGTTAGGTACAGCGACTAAATCAAATGGAAATCATAGCCAACGGTATATAATTTAATTCTATCTGTTTACAAGCATCAGGGCCCCCATTGTTGTTTGGAAATTACACATGGAAACTCCTGGAGACAAATCTTAGGTATTAGATTAGACACGTTTAATTATCAGAACCAACACAGTTTTTTATTAACGAAAACAGAACACAGATGCTTAGATGTCAGATATCAGTTTATAGCATCTTAAAGACAACCAACCGACGGTTGCATGATGAATATTTTAACAGCAAAAAGGAGTGTGACCTACCCATGGATGGTCGAGGCCTACCAGTCTCAGTCTGATTCCTACTCAGGATAATAACCATAATAACTGAAATGTCCTGGAGATTGACATGGTTGAAAATTTTCTTTTCTTTTTTTTTTTTTTTTTTTTTTTTTTTGCAGACACTACGATTGTTCCCATAGATTCTGGCGAGACAAACCTACTAAGAGTCATCAACGCCGCCCTGAACCAACCGCTTTTCTTCACAGTGGCCAACCATAAGCTAACAGTTGTTGGTGCCGATGCCTCCTATCTTAAACCCTTCACCACTTCAGTCATCATGTTAGGCCCTGGGCAAACCACTGACGTTCTGATCAGAGGCGACCAGGCACCGGCTCAATACTACATGGCAGCCCGCGCCTACCAAAGCGCCCAAAACGCTCCCTTCGACAACACTACCACCACAGCCATTCTTGAATACAAGTCTGCCCCTTGCCCTGCCAAAAAAGGCCTCGCACCCAAACCAATTATGCCTTCTCTGCCCGCCTACAATGACACAAACACTGTCACAGCCTTCAGCCGAAGCTTTAGGAGTCCCCAAAAGGTTGAAGTCCCAACTGATATTGATGAAAGCCTCTTCTTCACAGTTGGTCTAGGACTCAACAACTGCCCACCAAATTTCCACAAGAGTCGTTGTCAAGGACCAAACGGTACACGTTTCACTGCCAGCATGAACAATGTCTCATTCGTGCTCCCGGGAAACTTCTCCCTGTTGCAAGCTCACCAACAAGGCATTCCAGGAGTATTCACCACAGATTTTCCAGGAACCCCACCAATGAAATTTGATTACACTGGAAACGTGAGCCAATCTCTCTTCCAACCTGTTACAGGAACTAAGTTGTACAAATTGAAGTATGGTTCAAGGGTACAAATCGTGATTCAAGACACAAGCATTGTCACCCCTGAGAACCACCCAATTCATCTTCACGGATACGATTTCTACATCATCGCAGAAGGCTTTGGAAACTTCAATCCTCAAAAAGACACTTCTAAATTCAATCTTGTTGATCCACCTCTCAGGAACACAGTTGCAGTGCCTGTGAATGGATGGGCAGTCATTAGATTCGTTGCGGATAATCCAGGTAACGATAGTACTTAAAGGCCATCAGATTATTTCAGATCGTCTTTCAATGGTATCCTGCATTTGATGCTCAAATTTCAACTCTTTTCTTAACAGGTGTCTGGCTAATGCACTGTCACTTGGATGTTCACATTACTTGGGGTCTGGCCATGGCTTTCTTGGTTGAGAATGGATTTGGAGAATTGCAGACTCTCCAAGCACCACCACCAGATTTGCCTATATGTTAGGATTCATCAGTTCTCCAGAAACACTACAATTAATTGAAATTCATAAGCTCAATAAGAAGGGTTAATTACCTTCTTTCTTCTTATTGTTTTTTTCCTTGTCATATTCTTAGTATACAAATTCAGGGATATTTTCCCTGAAGCTGGGGAGTAGTTTATCCTCTGTTTCATTGTTTCCTTTGAGTTAGATAAAGCGGGTGTTAAGTAGGAGATGGTGCTGTGGTTGAAACTTTCGAGTACCAGCTGAATTTAGCTTGGAACCCCGCCATGTTTTCCTGATTCCTAGTTGTATTCTTTTCCCTACAGTTGATACTAAAGATAAATTTGAAGCTTTTTTTTGAAATTTATGCCTTGTTCTTTCTTTTCATCATGATGTTATAGAATTGCAGGAGCATTGAAAGAACGACAAAATAAGAAAATTGAAAGGATTAGTCAATGTGGGTATAACAACATTGACAAGTAAGAATCTAGATTTGGTTGAAGATATGGCAACTGAACTAAGGAAAGTGTCATCCTTTATCAGAGCATGATTGAAGAAACTGGCTTTCTTTGGTCGAACAAATAAAGAAAAAAAAAGAACACCAAAGTAAAACTGTTGTGTGCAATATCTAAAATTCAATGTGATTCTAAATCTTCCAATCTAATGTTCTGAGTTTGTGACATCTTCTCAAGAAAAGAAGAAGCAACTCTTTTCTGAAAAGGTAAGACTAATGATACAAATGAAGTAGATTAGCAATCAAAGGAAGTAAATCTGGTGGAATTCTGGTTTCTTTCACCAAAATGCTGCAAAACCAGCACGGACATCATTCCCCCACAAAAATCCGGCGCAGCCATGGCATCACCAATGACCCCGAGCTCTGGATACTGTGTCCAAGCGATCAATCCTTCTTCAAACTGTGAGTTGCATCCTTGCCGCTTTCCCACAATCACAAGGTTATAGCAATTTGCTAAAGATCCAAGTGCAATCATTACTTCCTCACTGTTATCCGCCACCATCTCATGACAAACAACACAAGCATTGCCAACGTTCATAGCCTTGAAGTCTCTGAACAAAGAGTCATCCAGCTCCCTCTCATCCTCAAATCCCCTTGCACAATTTCCTCTCAAGTGAATCCTCAATACGGTGATTGCAATGTTAGGATGACTAGACATGCGTGCTGCAAAGGCTAACACCTCGCGATCGTCAGCTCCGCCAAGAAAGATCACCGCCACATTATAAGAGAAGCTATTTACACTAATATGGGTGCGCAACCCTCTGTCAACTAGGATCCCAACCGTGCACCTTGAAAATTGTTGGATGTTAGTGTTGAAAATCCGCAAGCTGCCTTCGATGCTATGGACTTCTTGGCTCTTGAAAAAGGGAACTAGAACTAGAGGCGTACGTATCGCTTCAGCAAGCCTGCAAATGGGTTCATGCATGTACTTAAATGGAGAAATCATTCTGAAGGGTTGAATATGAACTGGACCCTGTGAGTTTTGTGAGTAGTTTAGAAAAGCTCGCATGATGCTATCAGAGCCATTGGGCGTGCTAAACCTTCTTTTATGACTCTTGTAAGGGACTAGAAGTGGAACAGTTTGGGTAGAAAGTGGAACAAGATGGATCACGTAGGCACAGATTGGGTTCACTTCCGTGGGGTTCAACGCTTCAAGGAGGCTAGTGAAGCTTGGGACGTTGTCTTCATCTTCAACGCAGGAAATGATCCGTAACTCTCCGACGCTTGAAGTCATTCCAAGCGACCTACTGTGTAGTTTGACAGAGCTAGGATCAAAAGTTTTCACCTCAGGCTTGTAGAAGATTTCTATTATGGGTGTTATAATGCCATTCAGGATGACGATGCTCAACACGAAAGTTGCAAAATTCTGCTCATCTAATAGCTGCAAGATACCAGTCAGAATTAGATTAGTCCTAATTCAGAAATGCAGCTTCTTGTCGAGCTAAACATGTGGATAAAAGGGTATAGAACAAAATCTGACCTTTTGGTGTTTCCATCGAACGCCATTAAGTAGTTCATTCACACCCTGTAAACTCAAAATAAGGCTAAGCAAGATGGCAGTACTTTTTCTCATGTTGATAGATGATGAAACCAAGCAACTTCCTACTAGCTTTCCTAAATACCCCACAAGGATGAGTGCTCCAAAGATGACAAGCTCCGTCCAATCCTGTATCGCTGACAAATTGGTGAAATAACCGATGCGAACAAAGAACAAAGGCAGAAAAAACTCTGAGATCAGAAGTTCAGATTTTTGTATGATTGTTGCACCGAGAGGCGGTCCGTCTGGTATGATTAAGCCCATGATCATAGCTGCAGGGCTGAAGGATCCACCTAAAGCATCAGTGGTCACTCCCAATAACAAAGTCCAAAGTAAAATTGCTATGACATAACCCTCATTCACCGGACTCCCCCTTGGTGTTCTCTTGATAATCCAATGTAGTACTGGTCGTATAACAAAGATAGCGAATGCTATCAATCCACACAGAGAAAGGAAGGAATACATCATATGTATTGTATCTTTCTGCCCTAAAGTAATTCCGAGCATTACAATCATGCATGAAACAAGTTCGTTGAGCAATGTGATGGATGTGGAAAGTTGTCCCAACTCAGAACTTAAAAGATCAAGTTCATCCAGGGCATGGACAATAACAATGAAATAACTTAGCGACGAAACAACACTGAATTGGATGGGAAAGAATTGGCTGTCCCTAAATCCAGGAAGGAAATGGCGTAGCAATTCAGTGAGGATCATAGTGAAGAAAAAAGGGATGATCGTGCAAGACAGGCCGAATCTCCAAGTCTTCTTGGATGTTCTGGAGAGCATGGTTGCATCCATTTTGATACATATAATGAATATGTACAAGGTGGTGGCCATGTTTGACATGGTGCCGAGCACCATCATCTCTTTTGGTGCAAACATTCTTTCCATGTATGATTTGTTGCGCCCGAGGACAGAAGGTCCTAGGATAATTCCAGCCTGCAAAAGAAATCCATCAGGCGCATTCATTCAAAACAGATGAAAATTGTGATACAAACTGGTATGATCAAGCTATATATCTTTTCAAATTACTTGTTTTAAGCTGTAGATGTTCAAAACTCCATAACATTCAAAAACATCCAAAACTGATAGAAGAAATTAAAGAACCCATAAGAGTGATGAGCCTAAGAACAACATACCAAGATATTGCATACAAGTTTTGGTTGCTTTAATGGCCTGAGAACAATGTAGATCACCCGGGATATCACGACAGACAAGATGACTTGAAGCATGAAGACAGGAACGATGTAGTCTAAAGGATTACCGCTAGCAAATACGCCCTGGTAATGCATGTTCTTATTGTATAAAACGCAAACCTGAGGGTAGAGTACTGTTTTATTTACCGAGCCTGAAGCCATCCTGCTACCCTGGAAAAGCTTCAGGTCAGGCAATAAGACAGAATCTGCAGCACCACTCTATATCTTACACCTTCCTAGGAACCATATATGTTTCTGATGAGCAAATACGAGGAAAACCCACATTTAAGAAGAAAAGAAACAAATCCTAATTAGTTAGAAAACCAAATGACAAATTAAGAAATTTAAGGAACAGTTAGTCAGGTAGTTTTGGTTGTTTACTAGGAAGTCTTGTCTAAATGTTGATCGAGTTGGTTTTGCAGTTTCCATGTCTGAATTACCAGGAAGACAATTTTTTTCGGGTTAGGATCCCATTTCAATTAAACGGTTGAGATTTACAATTCTAACTATCAGATTAACTGATATTTGATTCTTTGATCTTTTTATGAATTTTGTCGTCAATAATGGTAATGAAAGTTGGAGTACTTAATTAAATCGAGCTATATATTCAGTTTTGGTGGCTTAAGTAGAAAAAAAACCAATGGCATGACAGCTTTTGGTTGTAGACAATTAGTTAACCCCCCATTAGATAGCAAGAGACAGTATTTAGAAACCGATTTACCTGTAATTAATAACCTTTCAATTTGTCTCCAAAACCAATGCAAGAACAGATGTAAAATATAGGACTGATCTTTTTTTAAATAAAAAATTTTGCTGGAGGGAGTTGTTCTAATTTGGGTTTTCTTTTTTTCAACTTATTGCTAGATTGCAATAGATAAAAATAGATGAAAATGAGTAATCAATTGAACCCTTAAATAAGAAGATATCATAAGTTCAAATAAATTTATACTATGTCCAACCTTTAAACTATAGATAATAATATTACCTTACTCCTAAATTTTGATTTATAATGGACAAAAAAGATAAGGGCTTTTTATTATGTAGAAAAATGATACTAAATTACTGGATAAAAAGTATATTTTTTAAGTTTTATTTAGTATCCAATAGCGATTTTTATTTAGAATCTAACAAGAAAAGGTAAGAGTATTAGTCTATTAGATATTCAAAAAAGAAAAAAAAAAAAACAACTGATAACTGTGCTCTTTCTCCTGAATGTTTGAATTGATTAATTAATGATGTTTCCATGTGATGATAGGCAATCTGGTATTGTTTAATCATCTGTGTTTCCATAGTTGTTACTGAATATTGGCTTGTTTTTTATTTCTTTTAACCAGTAGATTAATTAATTCTTCAATCTGGAGGAGACAATAAGCATTTGATATGTATCCCTCTTTTTGAATTGACAGCAAAATTGATGTGTTTCACTATCTCTCTATCTGAACAAGAATATACTACTTCAGCAATGCTGAAAAGGAACCAATACTATATCTCCTACGTTGGGAACTGGATCGATTTTTGGAAGTTTCACCGACCATACAATGTTGCAGGACCAGCACAGACACCGTGCCTCTACGGAAATCCTCCGAGGCAACCATGTCTCCGAGCACCCCAAGCTCTGGATGCTCAATCCAAGTTGCCATGTCTCCCTCAAGCTCTAGATTGCTCCCTTGACGTTTCCCTACCATGACAAGGTCATACTTGTTCTCTAGAGATCTGATCCAACTCAAAATTTCAACGCTGTTGTTTACTTGGACCTCCAAACATTGTACAAAATTATAGTTTTCGGTTTTTGCCTTGAATTCTGTTAACAACTTGTCGTCAAGCTGCTGCTCTAATTCACTTTGATGTACATTTTCTCTCACGATGATCCTCATTACCGTGATTTGGACACGAGGATGGCCTGACATTCGAGCTGCTAATGCCAAGGCCTCGCGGTCGTCAGGTCCACCTACAAACAGCACAGCAATGTTGCAGGAGAATTCAGCACAGGTCACGCAGCTCAACCCCCTTTGTACCAGGATTCCAACCGTGCAAGGTGCGTAGGCTTGCGTTTGCACGTTGAAACAGCGGAAGCTGGCATTGATTTCACCGACTTGGCTTTTGTGGAATGGGACGATGATGAGAGGAACATGCTTTGCTTGAGCTAGCCTGCAGACGTTTTCGTACATGGTCTTATATGGAGCAATCGAGGTGTAGGGCTGAACCGTGACGGATTGTTCCGAAGTTTTTGAATAATTAGTGAAGGCTCGCATAATTCGGTCTGTGCGGTTGCGCCCCACCTTTTTGTAAGGGGCTAGAAGCGGTGTTGCTCGACCAACAAGCTCCACAAGATGGACCACGTAGGCGCATATGGTGCTCACCGGCGTCGGATTAGATGCTTCTAGGAGAGTGATAATGCCATGGACGTCATCTTCATTGTGAATACAAAGAAGAATCCTTAATTCCCCAAAGCTTGAGGTCGAATGCAGTGACATTGTACTTAGTTTTGCGGACAACGAGGTTTCGAGTCTAAGATGAGGCTTGTAAAAGTATTCTATCAGGGGCATTGCAATGGCAGTGACGGTGAGATTGGACAGGATTAGTAGAACAAAGGATTGCTCGTCTATACGCTGAAGCAAAATTAGACTATGGTAAGAAAACATGATTGTGACGGTATAGATATGGATAATCACTCTGAATTTAATAGGATAAAACTAGTAGGAAGCAAAAGAACATTTGTGGACTAACCCGTTTTGTGAGAAATCTGATGAAATAAATAAACTTGAGTACACCCTTCACATTCAACATCGAGCTGAGCAAAAGAACATATCTGACCCTCATTTTGCAGAAACATGAATGCAAACAGACTGACAGGAGTTTCGCTAGAAATCCTGTGATGATGATCAATAGCAGTGCATTGAACTCTTTCCAATCCCGTATTTCAACTATGTTCGCGAGACGACCCAATCGAAGATAGAAAAAGGGCATAAAAAATTCATTGATGATCAGTTCAGATTTCTCTACTATTGCTGCACCTAGAGGCGGTCCATTTGGTACGATCAGTCCCATAGCAATAATCCCTGGTAGGAAGCTCAGGCCTATAGCGTCGCTGATTGCTCCCATTGCGAAAGCCCCAAGTAGAGTTGCAACAACATATAATTGATCTACTTGTTTTCCCTCTGGTGTTGTCCTGATAATCCATGATATTGTTGGCCGTACGGCATACAATGCGAAGATTGGGAATGCAGCAAACGAAAGCATAGCTTCAATCGATAATGATTTTGTTTGGCTTGACATAATCAACGTCGCCAAGATTGCCCATCCAACCAAATCATTGATCATTGCAGAAGACATGGCAAGTTGGCCTAGCTCCGATGTTAAGAGCTTGAGCTCATCCATACCATAGGCAACATCAGATAAAAAACTTGTTGACAGGATACCGCATACTGTAAAAGCGGCGATTCCTCCTTGAAATCCTGGCAGGAAATCCCTTAGCAAGTTAAAGAGAGCATAACTGATTCCAAGAGGAACTAATATGGATAATAGGCCAAGACTCCAGTCGTCCCTTGCTGTTCTAAAGATCATCCTGGTATCCGTTTTCACTGTAATCAAGAATATAAAGGAGATATTGGAAAATAAGCAGAGGGTATTGACAGCCAACATCTCCTTAGCTGGATATAAATTATCCATTAATGTTGTGTACCGCCCTAGCACCGAAGGTCCTAACAGGAGTCCAGTCTGAAATTAACAAAAACAGTTTCAAAATTCAACTTCTTTATCATCGATCCTGAAGTAAATTTCAGCACCATGAGACAAACCACACGTTAAAAGGATCATACCAACAAAACAAAAATGAAGAGACATATGCAACCAAACCATACCAGTACATTGCAGACAACTTTAGGCTGTTTCAAGGGCCTTAGAAGGAAGTATACTGCCCGAGAGAGTATGAAAAACAAGATTATTTGAAACATGGCAAGAGGGATGAAATAATCCAAAGGGTTCTCTCCATACCAAATGCCTTTCGAGTACATATTGCGTTCATACAATATGCATAACTTGGGGTAAATGGTCTCGTTTATTGCCATTTTGCTCTACCCCCCTGTGAAAGTTTTCTGGTCAGGCAGATCCAAGAATTTCTTCTTGTCTCCTGACCAGTTTTTGTCAATGCCCTGAAATGCTTTGACCATCAAAAAAAAGTCTCCTGCCAGTGCCATATATATATATATATATATTCAAGGAATCCTGAGTGTAAAAATAGCTTCCACAAGCAATAACGACCTGGCCAAGGTAAAATTGAGGGAATTGAAGGGCTTGGTAGTTTCTGGTCGGCTCATTGATTCTGAATCTTTTCTGTTTTGCCTCAAATAAGGTGCTAACAACTTGTTCTTTATAAGGTCTAATGCCTTCTTTTTTTTTTTCTTTTTCTCTCTTTTAAAGCATGAGTCGTGAGGAGTAACATGAGGGAAAATGTTCTATTATTAGCATATATAGGCTCAGCGTTTGATGAAAAATACAGGGCCTGTTAATATTAGCAAAACAACTTTGAGGAATTTGGCAGCTAGCTTAACATATATAGGGCGTACAATTAAGTAACTAGATTGCTCGGTTACAAATTATCCAAATAATTAATTTCTAAATCAAAACATCGACAAATTTATACGTAATTTGAAAATCTTTTAAAAGTTAATACTAATCCAAAATATTTACTATTTCACTGTTCATTATACAATAATTATGTGATTAGAGGCAGTATTCTTCGTTTATGGGAAATCTTAATGTTAAGAATCATAAAATTGATATACTTAAAACACTCAAAACAACATCATGCTCATGCTTTCTTGTCATGCTATGGTTAATTAAGACAAACTTTCCTTGCATGTTTTATTGATATGCATGGGAAGCATGCATTGAAACAAAACTTGAACTTCAAAGCCAAAAACAAAAAGAAAGTTATATTTTCCCACTTGCATTCTAGATAAAAGCAGCTGAATCCACTGGTAAATTACCATCAGGATGAATTTTTGGGCCAAGACCAAATCCCATTTGGTATTTGTATATGACCCTAATAAGGTTGTGAACTATGGGCTTAGCTTGAAAGTACTGTTGGAAAAGTATAAAAGCCCATTCCAAAAACAGGCTAAAAGAAGAAAAGTGAAGTGATCTTCTTTATCTGAGAATCAGCACTGGCTCTAAACACAAGGAGGGGTGGGAAGAGTGAGTGACCCATCCCACAAGCAGAAAGCTTGACATTTTGGTAATGAAGAAAAAAGAAGGAAAAAACATAAAAAAACACTAACTTGCAGTCCCCTCCTCCCCCTGCCTCTGATATTACACGTGCTGCTAACCTAACTTCGAAATCATCATTTCATCAGCAAAACCAAGTCCAGCAGTTTCGGTGGTTCCCACACCTGCAAACTCAACTCTCAATGATCAATCACTGCCGCCCATTCACAAACGCTCCTTCCCATTTCACCCTCCTCTTCCTTCCGTATTCATCCGACTTGCCATTGAAAGCAAAAAAGTTTCCATGGCCAGGGGCGGGCCCTTCACTTTAAGTCATGCAAGCGCAAGCACAAACCCCAAGATTCTCAGACATATAAATAGAATTCTTCGCCCCGCTGTCCTTTTCTATCCCTTCCTTTTTGTTTTGTCCTTTTTTTTTACTCTGCTATCACTCACACTCACTCGTTTCTTCACTTGGTTGTTCCGCTTCTCCAAGTTTGTTCATTTCAGGCTATATAATCTATCAGGAGTCTGATTATTTTTAAGACCCAGATGCTGTTTTCAGGTGAGTGTAGCTAGAACTGACCCTTTCTTAGATAATAATCATGATCGTGTCAATGATCTCCATATTTTAAGAACACAGACACTCTAGTAGATACTCAGCTATCTGCTAATCGTTTTTCTACACTATTTATGTGAAAGATGGTTTCTTTTTGTGCTACTTTTTGAGTTTTGTTCACACCTTTTGCGTTCTATACAAATCTCCATAGCTGTGTAAGCACTGTGGATTGAAAATTTTGTTAATGGATTCAAAAGCAGCCGTCTTTGTAATCAATCCCCACAAAATTTAGTTAAGTTGGATTGTGTCATGCTTTATTTTCTTCTGAAGGCAAAAAATTTGCTCTTGTTTTGCTCTTCTGGTGGTTGCATGAAATGGATGCTTGTATTCAGTCAACTGTATATCTGCTTTTTATGGTAAAGTCTCATCTTTCTTTTGCATTTTCTCCATTCCCTTTTCTTCTGTATGATAATCTATGGAATTTTCTTTTATCGGGTAATAAACGAGTGATCCTGCCATTGTTCAGGTAAAATAGGCTGTTTTCTGGCTTTACTGTCATAGTTTTATTGAAGTTTGACTGTTATAAAGGAGTGATCCTTCTTAACCTTGACGAACCTGTGTGTTAGATTACATTTTCTACTAATGTATATTTACCCTTCTTTTCAGTTTATCTTAAGTTTAATTTGCCAAAATGATCTTGAAAGGCTGTTTGTTTCAAGCTCATTTTTGCAGATATCTGTGATTCTATAACCTGATTCCTTTATTTCATTGCAGAGCCTTGTTAACTGATAACAATGAGAAAAAGGCAGTTATATCAATCCAAGCATCCATTTAATACATATCGTAAGCATTACCTCCTATCGACCTGTACTTTTATTGTATTTCTTTCTTTATTGATTTTCTTCATTTGAATTGGACTCAAACAGATTTCAATGCACGTGTAGTTTTTGAGTAGTTTATCATGTAACTGGGCCATTATATTTGTGACATTTTACTTGTAATGAAAGGAGAAAACTGCCAAACTTTGTTTAATCAGCCAGAAAAATGCAAATGTAACTGAATCAGAGTTTCTTCTTGTTGTAATTGAACAATAAAAGTATTTGGACAGAGTCACCGAATTGTTAGTGTAGTTATGGCCTTGCTGGGATCGCTATACTGGATGTTTTGCATCGTGAGCATCTATATGCGGAGGATTTGTAACTAACTTCATAAAGTTCCTTTGAATCATTACATCAAATTCATCACAAACAGATAAAACCTCCCAATAGCTGGCAGTTCCTTGAAGTTAATTTTGCAACTAGTTATCTTTAAATGGTTGAAGTTTATATTTCATTTAAAAGATTATCCACTTCCATCTTTTCTTTTTAAATGTGAATTTTATTTTTTGTTGTATTGTTATTTCTCACTGTTCTTTGATTTTGCATCACTCCACTGATTTTATGTTTGACAGCTTTTGAGGTCCTCTTCTGCGGTTCATGGCAAGCTGTGGAACTCATAAGAATTAAGAATGGGGTCATGACTATGCATCTGATAGATGATCAATATCTGATTGAGAAACAACCATTCTCTGATTTTCGTGTTAAGTCTAGGCAGGCAACTTTATCTGACTGCACCTGCTTTTTGAGGCCTGGTATTGACGTATGCATTCTTTCAGCCTCTCCGCTGACAGGGATTAATGAAGAGAATCCAGAGCCTGTAAGTTATGCTTTCTTCAGGCAGAGCACTCCAGGCTTCATAATTTGAAATTTATTACCATTTGGGGACTTAATATGTTATAAGGTGGATTTATGCAGCTTGCATTTATACATTGCAGCTTTTGCTGACTTCTGTCATTTGGAATTAGCCTTCTTTCTTTATTTCTCATACCTTGCAATGCTTAAATGGAATAATGTCTGACAATGAAGTAAATTAATTTCCCTTCACAAATTGACCATAAGAATGGCTCATAGGGGGCATAAATTAAATGCTGATATTCTTGTCGTGTGTGGATATCTATTTATGCTAATCTTTAAATACTTGGTTAAATAGTTTATCATTTCTTTGATGCTACTGAGTGACATATTTACCATCTTGCTAAAACTCTGTTTCCAACGTTTACTTAGCTTTTTTAGATGTTGGAAAGTTGTACTTGCTGCTTTCAGTTTTGATCTTCTGATTCTTGCTCTGGTTAGGTTTGGGTTGATGCTAAAATAAGTTCGATCGAGAGGAAGCCCCACAACTCTCAATGCTCCTGCCAGTTTTATGTTAACTTGTATGTTAATCAAGGTCCTCTTGGTTCTGAGAAAGTAATTTTGAGCAAAGAGACTGAAGTAGTAGGAATCGATCAGATTTCTGTCCTCCAAAGGCTTGAAAAGCATGCATGTGATGATCAGCACTATGGATGGAATTTCTCTGAGGACTGCTCTGAATTGAGACGAACTAAGATATTTTTGGGGAAATTCTTATCTGATATATCATGGTTGCTTGTTACATCTGTTTTGAAGCGAATTGCATTTGATGTGAGATCTGTGCAGAACAAGATTGTCTATCAAATTCTGGGAGAAGATGATAGCAGTCCCTTAAATTCTCATAATTATCTCCATGCTGTAAATTTCAAGGTAGACAATGGTATTTCCGTATCCGATGTGGTCCGACTTGACCCCCACCAAAATAATGAAGCTGGTGCTGCTTGTAGTGCACATGAGATCAGACAATGGCCAGTTTATGATGCTATGAACTTGCGACGCTCTAAACGCAGGAATGTACAACCTGAGCGTTTCCTTGGTTGCGATAGTTCTCTGGAGACAGATATTAGCTGGGTTCGAACAGCTCCATTGAGAACCGGCAACTGGAGAGAAGAGGAAGAAGAACAAGAACTAGAGGAAGATATGAACTTACCACTATCATACTTGTTTGGCATGAATGCAAGTACTTCAAAAGAGCTTACCCAGTGCGAAACAAGTGATGTGTGCAAAAGTAAGAATATATCAAGGGAGTTCAAATCAGATGTGGCTGGCCCAAGGAAATCAAGTGTGAATTATCCAAGGAGATCAGGTGCGACTAATCCAAGGAAGCATCAAAATAGTCTTGCTATTGTTCCTGTGTCTTCTGAAAGTGATCCTCTTGCCTCTGGACACTGTCATGCCCCAAAATTTCCAAGAAGTCATGCAGAAGAGGTTGAAAAAGTATCTTTGAATTATTATAGTGTGAAACGCTCTCGTACAACTCATAGGAAGAAAATTCCTGCTTTAGAATATATGGATTATGAAAGTACATGGAAGGGAAGATCTTTCTCAAAGAAAGGACAGAATAAAAGTCATCGTTCTGTTCATACAAGAAAGGAAGATTATGATGAGCCAATAACTTACAAAAGAACAACAATAAGTGCAGGTGCATACAATAAACTGATTAATTCATATATGAAGAACATTGATTCTACATTCACAAAAGAAGAGCCGCACATTATTGATCAGTGGAATCAGTTTAAGGAAGCAGCATCCTCAGAAATGAGTAGAAAAACAGAACCAGAACAACCCTCTGTTGAGGATGAGGGAGATATGTCAGATACTGAAATATTGTGGAGAGAAATGGAACTATGTATGGCATCAGCTTACTTTGAGGAAGATGAGGTAGAGCTTTTGAAATTTTTTTCTGGATCAAAATTCTTATATGTGATAATCTGTTGATATAAACACCTTCACCCCACCCCCACCCCCCAACTATGCAGGTTTCTTTGTGGTTAATGTATTTATACTGGCAAATTTGTGTCTCAGTTAAACTTCTCTTCTTGATGGTTAATTCAGTTTAATTATTCTCAGGCTAGAGTATCTGCTGAGTCTCTGCGGAAATCTAGTGGAAATTGTCAGCATGATTTCAAACTGGATGAAGAAATTGGGGTTCTATGTCGTATCTGTGGCTTTGTGAGAACTGAAATAAAATATGTTTCTGCACCATTTGTAAGTTTGAAACTCATGCTTCTTTTCTTTTTGTTGTCTGTCTCCAAAAGGACATCATTTTATGTTGCATTGCCACATTTTATAGCAAGGAAGAAAGGAAGCTTTATAACTACTAATTGTGAAATATTTGGTACAATGATCTCCAATTCGAGAACGGGATGTCTCAGTTCCTTTCTGGGCTTTCTGTTCTACATATATGCAGGTATCATTGTTGGCTGCATGGATGCTTGCATGCATTGCCAGCATTTGGATGTGTCTTCTTGTTGGTATTTTTATGGGTTAATTACGTATTTAGTACTTCATTTATAGCAAAACTGTCAATTTGGTACCTGAAGAAAAAAATTCGCATTTAGATACTCCCAACTTTTGTTTTAACAAGCAGATTACATGATGCATTAACTCCGTTAGTCAAATTAGTGACATGTCCAAAAACACCTTACCACTTGTCTAAAAGGTCATGCCTTTTATTCTTTTTTATTTTCAATTTTTTTAATTTTCTTTTTTTTTTTCTAGCTGGAACATAAAAGCTGGATAGCAGATGGTAAAGTTTGCAGTGAAGAGGAGCCAGAGCATAAAACAGATGGAGATGAGGCCTTGAATCTTTTCTGCAATTACACTTCTATAGATACTCCATTATCAGAAGAAAATGACAATGTGTGGGCCCTAATCCCTGAACTTAAGAAGAAATTACACTTCCACCAGAAAAGGGCCTTTGAATTCTTATGGCAAAACGTTGCGGGTTCTTTGACACCTGCACTTATGGAAACAGCATCTAAAAAAACAGGTGGTTGTGTAGTTTCTCATTCACCAGGAGCTGGAAAGACTCTTCTCATTATTGCATTCCTTACTAGCTACTTGAAGTTATTCCCAGGAAAGAGGCCATTGGTCCTTGCTCCGAAGACAACTCTATACACCTGGTATAAGGAATTTATCAAGTGGGAAATTCCTATACCTGTTCATTTGATTCATGGACGTAGAACTTATAGAGTCTTCAAGAAGCAGTCAGTAAGGCTGCATGGAGCTCCGAAACCTAGTCAAGATGTTATGCATGTTTTGGATTGTCTAGAGAAAATACAGAAGTGGCATGCACAACCAAGTGTTCTTGTTATGGGTTACACCTCATTCCTGACATTAATGCGAGAAGATTCAAAGTTTGAGCACAGAAAGTTTATGGCTAAAGTGCTTCGTGAAAGTCCAGGGCTCTTGGTATTGGATGAAGGGCACAACCCCAGAAGTACTAAATCAAGGTTGAGAAAGGTTTTGATGAAAGTTGAAACGGATCTGAGGATATTGCTTTCGGGCACATTGTTTCAGAACAACTTCTGTGAATATTTCAACACCTTGTGCCTAGCAAGACCAAAATTTGTGTATGAAGTGTTGAGGGAATTGGACCCTAAATCCAAAAAGAAGAAGAGTCAGTTTGACAAGGCACGCAATTTGTTAGAGAACAGAGCAAGAAAATTCTTCATAGACAAAATTGCCAGGAAGATTGATTCTAGCGAAGGAGAAGAGAGGTTGCATGGTCTTAACATGTTGAGAAACATCACAAATGGATTTATCGATGTGTATGAAGGTGGGAATTCAGACAGCCTCCCTGGTTTACAAATTTACACCTTAATGATGAACTCAACGGACGTACAACATGAGATTTTGGTGAAACTTCACAAAATAATGGCTGGATATAGTGGCTATCCGTTGGAACTGGAACTTTTGATAACTCTTGCATCGATACATCCTAGTTTGGTCAGGACTTCAAACTGTGTTAATAAGTTTTTCAGTCCAGAAGAGTTGATGGCACTTGAGAAGATCAAGTTTGATTTTAAGAAAGGGTCCAAGGTGATGTTTGTTTTGAACCTTGTTTATCGAGTCATCAAGAAGGAAAAGGTTCTCATTTTTTGCCACAATATTGCCCCCATTAATTTGTTTATCGAATTATTTGAGATAGTTTTTCGATGGCGGAAGGGTAGAGAAATATTGGTCCTTACAGGAGACTTGGAGCTATTTGAAAGAGGACGAGTGATGGACAAGTTTGAGGAACCAGGTGGCGCTTCAAGGATACTACTTGCTTCAATTACAGCGTGTGCTGAAGGCATTAGTTTGACAGCTGCATCGCGGGTGATTTTATTGGATTCAGAATGGAATCCTTCCAAGACAAAGCAGGCTATTGCACGGGCTTTTCGGCCTGGTCAGCAAAAGGTTGTTTTTGTCTATCAGCTCTTGGCAACAGGCACACTTGAAGAAGATAAGTACCGTAGGACCACATGGAAGGAATGGGTATCAAGTATGATTTTTAGTGAGGCATTTGTGGAGGACCCGTCTCGCTGGCAAGCAGAAAAGATCGAAGATGATGTATTGAGGGAGATAGTGGCAGAGGACAAAGTTAAGTCGTTCCATATGATTATGAAAAATGAAAAGGCTTCTACTGGTTGATCAGAGACTAGCTTCCTATGACAGTAAAAACGTAAGAAATTGTCTCATTTTTGTTACAGATAAATGATCCTTACATGCATGCATGTGTGTATATCTATTTTTGTGTATGATTATGCGGTTGAGTCTCCTTCACTTCCTGCTATAATCAGTGGAGAAAGAGATGGGATTGAAATATTCGACTTAGTCAACTTAATGAAAAGCAAGATAAATGTTGGTCTGTATCATAAGTCCCAGATACTAAATTTGGAATATAAGTGACCAGATGATATGTTTGAACACATCACAACTGCATCCTCCTCCTAGGAACATACTTTGAATTGTACAAAAGTGAGTAGTGACCATTACAGATCAGTACTTCAGCCCCTTAATATAGAAGTCTGTGGGCATCTACGAAACCAACCCACCCACAAATAGAAAGAAGGAAAGCATATGACTAAATAAAAAATGCTGAATGGTTAATCTGTTGATCTTTCTCTTCAGTCATTCTGCATTCATGTAATATTGTTGCTTTTGCATCGACTTTACATGTATTTTCTTTCTCCTTGACTTGCAATGTGGTTTATACTTGTGCTATGACTAAACCTGTTCTGCAGCTTTATATTTTGTCTTTGTTTTTGTTGTTTTGGTAGATAGGAAGTCTAAGGAAGAGGGGGATTCGAACCTTGAACATTGAATCTCGTCAAGGAGAGATAACAACCGCTAGGCCAATCTTGGATTGTTTCTCTTCAGCTTGCTTTATAATATGTTTCTAGCAATAGACCATTATCATTATGCTTTTCACAGCAAACAATTTCAACTTGTCAAATGACATGGATCTTCCTGGCTGTTCAGAGTTTTTTTTTTTTTTTTTTTATCATATTGATTTCATTTAAACATTATATATGATGCTTGTATGTTTATCAAACCGCAACTGGAGCCTGCACACGAGAGTAGTATGTTCTTATAGGGATATAATCTGCGATCATATAAGCACTAATGAATTAGATCCTAGCAGAACTGTTCTAAACTTCTATACCTTTGGAAAACTTTTGGGGCAGGGAGCTACTAGCACTGGTAAATCCTACAAGCAGATTTTGGTGTCGGCAGGGTTAAAAAAAATGTGCATCACAAGTAGAATTCTCACCCCATTTTGTCAAACAAAGGGGTTTTAACTGTTGATCATGCCACAGTGAAAAGTTCTCTCTCTTTTACACCAAATCAGGGAGAAAGAGAGGGAGAGGGAGAGATTAAGAATTGTTAAATGTCAAAAACCATGGGTGGGAATAGAGGGGTTTGGGAGAGCCTGAAACCAGGAATGTTGAAAACCCTGCTCTTTTTTCTCTATTAACTTGTAGTCATGACATCAACAATGAACAATTAGCCATACAATAATATATACACAAGAGTTGTTTTGGATTAAGTTCTTGGGAAATGATTCGTCCTGTGGAAAGTTCCATGAACCAAACGCTCACGACAAGTTGGCAACCTTAAAAAAACATTCCAACTTGGAAATTAAAATAAAAAAAAAAAAACTTTCACCTTTTCTATTCTTCCACACATCAAAGGCCCTACCAGATTCATTTCCTTGACCAGGTAGTTTGACTTTTTTTTTATGTTAGGCCTCATGAGTCAACTTGGCTACTAGCGTTTGATTATTAGGATTTCTACGAAGACATTATGAACACTACAAATACTATCTTCTTAGTTTTTTTTTTTCTTTTTCTATCTTTTTTTTTTTAAATGTTCAAAAATGAATTTTGTTTTACTATTTTGTATTAAAATGTATTGAACATTTATATTATAAAAAAATTTAAACTTTAATATAAAATGCATCAAAGTCAAAGTTATTATTTTAATCTCAGTAAGAATTTAAAAAAAGAATAAAGAAAAAGAGACGGAAAGAGTAATATTTTTCATAACATTATTTCAATACTAGCTACCTACAGCAATTATTTTTTCCTTTCTTGGGTTAGGTTAGTTATGCTCTTTTTCCTATTCTACACCAATATTTCTCATTTCTTTTTTGTTCTTTTCTTTCTATTTTGGGTAAAATACAATATCTCTTTTAAACCTTCATTTAGGATGAAGACAACCCTCAAAATAGGTTTTTTATTTTATATTAATATATACATTAGAATTTGTCATAATTACACAATTGTTTCCAAAGTTTGAACCCTCCAAGTTTGGTCTTACAGTCAAACTATTGACAAATTATTAGATAAACTCTTAAAGACTCTTAATTCAGAGCTAGGGTATAATTTTAATTGCATAAAAACTTGGATTAAACATAAAAAAAAAAAAGAAAATTGATGATTCTCTTTATAATAGGAGCACCAAGGTAAGAAGATTGGGATAAAACTTTCAAAGTAAGTAAAGGAACAAGTTGGTGGAAGTTGGTTGGAATAGGGAAAGCAAGAAAAAAATGGGAGAATGAGGACAAAAAAGAAGAGATCAAACCAAAGGGAATCATGTCAAAAAAAAAAAAAAAGGTTGCATAGAGTAAATTAAAGGAGAAGATAGAGATGATTAAAGTTGAATGTGGGTAATAAAATAGAACCAACTTGTAACATTCAAGTTATTCAACTAACCCTCTTTTTCTTTTATGGCCCTTTTTTATTTTTTTTCGGTTTTTTTTTTCTATTGTTCATTTTAAAGAAATTAATTATCTTGACAAAGAAATGAATATATTACATATATTTATCATAATTTGGTGATGAATAGATGGCTTGCCTACCTTTTGTATTATGTTCCAAGTTGCATGGATTGTGCTTATCTAGCTTAAGAGCTGAGATTAAAGCTTTCATATTATATTATATATATATTATTATTATTATTATAAGGGTTATAAGAAGGGAGAAGGTACAATGTTTCTTATTAAACTATTGAACAATATATAAATACTTAAATTATATATAATTATAAAATCTTCAATTTTTTTTGAAATCAAAGAGATTTTATTAAGATTTCAAAAGAAATACAAAATTTATAAGTTAACGATTAGACTAATATTAACAAAGAACTGAAAAGTTCCGTCACACGTGAACAAAACTATTTAATATATATTACACCTGAAATAAAAATAAAAGATCGAATAGATTGTAAGACTCCTTATAAAAAAAATAAAATTCCTAATAATTTGGATGATTTGAGTTAATCCCAGCTCGCCAAGTGACATGGAGTTATTAGACAAGTTGCTGCTATTGCCAAAAAAGAAAAACCCAATCAAGCTAACTTAATATGATGCCGACATTTTTTGTTGAAATTAGTGCTATTTTGTTTGTTTTGTACCTCAAGTGGGAACTGCTTACTGTATTCCAGCAACGAAATTAAAAATATATATTATTCTCAAAATTAATACATCTTCTACCACAATAAAGACATCAATTACTTAAATTAGCATTTTTTAATTTAGTTAATTAATTAACAAAAAAAAATAGTGAGGAGGGAAATGCCAGAGTATTCCCAAAGTATTTTGCACACAAAAAGCTATTAAAATTCTACAAACTAACTATGAATTTGTCTTACATAAATTGCTCCAATAACACTATATTTTGATCATTTGTTTAAATTATAGTTTTTGCTAAAGTAAAAATCATGGACCATAAACCATTATTAATTAAAGTATTTTTTTTAAAAAATAAAATGAAGAATATTATTAGTTTTTTTTAGGCTAGTTGATAATGATGACAACAACATTGATAATATTATGAAACAAGTTGCACCTGATCAATTTAGCCTAGTGGGACAATTGTGATCTTTTTCTCCTTATTCTAGGTAGAATTTTTCCACATGAATTTATCACAAGTCAGCCATTAATAATCTTTGGAAAAAAAAGCCGACAAAGTCTTATTTCAACGATAAGAAAGCAAGCTCCGGAATCTTTAGATTCAAAGTTTGAATCTTATTATGTGTGAATTTAATTTAATTTTATGTTGATTTTGTTTGATTCGGTTAATTATTAATTTCTTTTGTAAAGATAGTATTGAAATGATATTGAACCAAGTAATCATTTACTAATTATTTTCACCCAAAGAGATCTTTATTTGATTAGAAAATCAAGACGTAATCATGATTAACATATCTTGGTTATTTCCTTTTGATTTGAAACATATTTATTCATTTGCATTTCAATATTTGCAACTTTGGATCCCTAATCCCACTAAGTAATGAATTCCAGCCTACCAATGTTAAAAATCATGATTTATGCATTCAATTAATATTGGATTTGATAATTTCACAAAGATTATATGAGCTGGAAGCATCAACCAAGCTTTGCACTGTGAATCTTCTTTACCAAGGTTGATATTTCGCTACCTAGTCAAGCTTGGGAAAATTCAAAATTTCATGATAAGGAGTTTACGTCACATTGAGGACAGATACACGTGTCAGTCGCGACTCTTCCATTTTTAATATTATTATTATTATTATTATATAATTTGATATATATAGTTTCATTATCTCTATTCAGAACAAGTAATTTGCTTTGAAATAATATTACATCACTTTTTATATAAATTTTTAAGTGACCGATCGTGTTATAAATCTCTGTGGAGGACCAAATTCACTTTCATTGTTTTTCTATGATTTAGGGGATTAAAATTTAAGATTAATTAAATTGAGCAGATTCGAGATGCGTGATACACGATGAAGGAAGCAATTAATGAAGCATTTGTGGCTTACTAAACAAGTCTTAATCTTTGTACTGTATGTATTAATTTCTGCTGATTATGAAAGGAGGTGGAAAAAACAATGTTAATCTTAACTTTTATGTTGCAAAAATCAAGCCCTTCTTTAGCATAACTAATTATTTTATTTAATAACTTAAATATTATCAATAATTGATAGACTTAGAAAAAAAAAGAACCCCACCAAAAAGGAAGAGAAAAATTAAAAAAATTATCTATTGGAAATACTCCTTAAATTCCTTTTTATTTACCTTTTTTTAATTTTCGTGAAAATTAATATAGAAGTTTTGATTTTAATGTAATTAATATTAAATTTTGAATTTTTATAATATAGATGATCAATAATTTAAAATATGAAAAATTAAAAAATATAAAATATAATTTTATAATGTAGAAAAAGTAAGAATATTAAGCATAAAAAAGAAAAATTATTTATTTTGAAATGTCTCAAAAAAATGAAAAAAAAAAAGAAGTGGATGAAGTATAAATCAGTTATGGCTTACCTAGACTAAAATAATAATAAATAAGAATTAGAGGAAATAAAAATAGAGTTTTATAAAAATAAAATAAATTTATTTTACATATTGAAACTCTATAATCATAATTAGGCAAATGACAAATCCAACACATTTCTCATACTATTAACGAGTTAACATATGATCTTACAAAATTTGATATTTTAAAGTCATATTTTTGTTTGAAGATTTTATTTATGAAATAAATCTCTTTCTTACTTTTCGAAAAAAAAAAAAGGATCTTATAACATAATTTTAAAAAAAAATTAATAAAAAAGAAAATTAATTAAGAAAGTGGCAGTTTTGTAGTTTGAATAAAATAATAGGATAATCTACCTAAAACAAAGTCCAAAGGATCTGCAACTTGGCGATCCACTTGCAGTGTCCGGCGTAAGCTAAAGCTGTTTTCGCTTCTCTCTTTTCTCTCTTTCTTCCCCCTTAAAACTCCTCCTCCAAGAAATCCTCAAACAATTCCAAGTGGTCCTCTTTCTTTTTCCCTTTTTTTTTTTTTTATTTGAACCCTCCCCTTTTGATCTTTCACGTATATATTTCAACCCCTCCCACGCGGTTTTAAGCTTACCATGACCTCCAACACAAACCCACACTGACCCAAAACCGGCAGAACAACCACAATGCCTTCCTCGCTGCAGCTCCACCGAGCCGTCTCCGCCACCACCACCATCGGTTGCCACCAAAAACAAGTTCAACCCACCACCGCTTGCACCCTCACGAGGATTCTCCCTCTTCCTTGCGGTTTCTCGGTGCCTGACACGGTGGCGACGTACCACATCCACACGGTGGGGCCTAACCAGTGTTGCTCAGCAGTCGTTCAAGCCATCGAAGCCCCTGTCGAGACGGTTTGGTCAGTGGTTCGTCGCTTCGATAACCCTCAAGCTTACAAGCACTTCCTCAAGAGCTGCCATGTCATCGTTGGTGACGGCAACGTCGGGACCCTCCGCGAGGTCCACGTCGTGTCCGGCCTCCCCGCCGCTTCCAGCACGGAGAGGCTCGAGATCCTCGACGACGAACGTCACGTGCTTAGCTTCAGCGTGGTTGGAGGCGATCATCGGTTGACCAATTACAAGTCCGTCACGACTCTCCACGCTTCTCCGAATGGTAAAGGTACAGTTGTCGTCGAATCGTTCGTCGTCGATATACCGCCCGGTAACACTAGTGACGATACTTGGATTTTCGTCGACACCATTGTACGTTGCAACCTTCAATCTTTGGCTCAGATGGCGGAAAACATGGCTAGAAGAGCAAAACCATCATCCCCATAATCCAAAAAAAAAAAAGAAAAAGAAAAGGTTCTAAATCTCTTAATTCTTTTCTCTTTTTTTTTTTTTTTTTTTGTTTCCGAGATGGGTTCCATTGGCTCAACGATGGAAGATCAGCTAACAGGACTCATACCGGGAATTCCCATAGATCAAATAGAAGCCTTGAAGTTGAAGGTGATCATACAGAACTAGTACCATGACGATGATCTAATGTTATAAAACTTGTTTTTGCTCCTTCTTCACCATTTTCCTTTTGTGAAGATTTTGCTCTGATCACAGTCAATTTTTCTGTTCATTGTCTATGTAATTATATGAATGTCCTGCTTTGTCTCAATGTAGAAGGGGTGTTATTTTCTTCTTTCTTTCTTTACGTACGAATCAGTCAAAAAGTTTGTAGTAATCCCTGTGAATTCCCATTTCCCATTAGATTTCCTTCTTCTTTTACCCCTTTGTATGTAATTTTTTGAATATATCATAAAAGCATTAGGTAATTTAAGTCAACCCTAGCTATATATATATATATATATATATATATATATCTTCCATGGAACAAATTCTTCAAGCTTGATCAATGTTTATAATCAGCAGAGGATCAATTTGATTATTTGTTTATTATTCTTTTCTATATGAGAAATCATTATTTTTTCGAAATACAGTCAAATTCGTTGATAAAATTAATCAAATCAATAATTTTTATAATAAAGTGCACAACCTATATTTATTTATAACATGTTGCCAAATATTCGCCGGATTAATGAAATAAATTTTCGTTGTAAAGTTCAAAAAAAAAATGTTACAATCCTTTGCTGTAAAGTGTTAAGAGATTCCAATTTTGTAATGCACTAATGATCATTAAGGGTGTTTTATTATATAAATATGCAAAAACCATGCATTGAACATGGTTTCCAATGTGATAAGTTTTCTTAATAATGTGCTTTTCTCCATGGCAAAACAGTGGTTTCAAACTAGATTTATCCAATAATTATGTGTCGTACTATGCTATATACTTACATTATTCCATTACATTTCCCTAAACTTTGAGAGAATATCGTAATAATGATTTAAAAATAAAAATACATTAATAATTAATCGGAATTGAAAAGCCGGTGCCTAACATGTGAGAGACTCAACATGTATTAATATATTAATATATGTAAAAAAATTAAAAAAAAAACTCAAACTTTAGAATTTTCTGTATAAGCTCATGCACAGAGAAAATTCGAAATACCTACAAAAAAAAATATATATATATATATATATATATATATATATATATATATATATACACGCACACTAGAGGAAGGAATCAACTAGGTTGCTTTTGCAAATTGCCACTTGACTTTTAATAACTCCAACTTGATGTAGAAACAAAATGCAAGTTGATGTTAATTACTATTTTTATTTTCTAATTATATTCTTTTTCCCCTGTAATTTTCTCTTGTTATTGTTATTATATTTTGTGTTGTGCAAGGGGGCGGGGAGATTTTGCAACTTGGGTATGCAAGTGGGCACGGAGGCTATTAATGTTCCACGTTGTTTACATAAAGAAAAGAGAAAACAAAATGAAACGAAAGCCACCCGTTTTTGTTTCTGTGCTAGGCAGCTGATTTGACTGCTCATGCTTTCTATTTGTAAAATGCTTTCCATTGAATTGATGAATCAATGCCCATGTTTATCATAAGCCTAAATATAGATCTCAGGGTCAGGGTCTAGGATTTCTGGAAGGAATTTTTGGTTTTCTGTTTGTTCGGTACGGGTTACTGTGGTGTATACTGACAATCAGGGCATCTTATCTCTTTGGTCATTGTAGTTTTTGGCTTGTTTGCTTTCTAGGAAAGTTTTCAGTACGCAGGCAACAGAAAATGGAAGTTGCTTGAACAAATTGGCTCAATCTCTAGATTCTCTACATTTCCTTCACACCCTGCTCAGCTTTCAGGTTTTTTCCCCTCACGAAATCTGCAGCAGCCATATCCTTGCTGGATAGCTTTACTGTGGTCTAAAGAAAACTGTTGTATATCATTGTGAATTTCAATTAGATTTTCGAATTAAGCATAAACTGAGAATTTGAGCCCTTTTAAGCTTTAATTACACTATAAACCAGACTTTTGTGAAACAACCTATCGTTACATAGTAAGTAAATTATTACACGTCAGTTGACACTTACGTTATTTGTAAATTTGGAAAATATATATATATATATATATATATATATATAGAGAGAGAGAGAGAGAGAGAGAAAATTATTAATGAATTATAGCTGATCCATCTAATTGAATCTTCAGCTTCTTCACAAGAGTAGTTTTGGCCACTTGCTTAAATGTCATGCTGATTTTTTCACAGTTGAAACAGCTGGAATTTGCTCAGAAAACCAGGTGGTGGCACCCCCTACACGTGGTTCTTGTCTGCAACTAGATAAAGATAAAAAGAAAGACAGAAAGTATTTCCAAGCTAGCAAAGCTTTTCGAAGGATGTTATTATTGATATTCAAAGGCTGAAAGCTTTGCAAGTTGCTGCTGGGAGAGAGAGCAGCAACAGCAGCAGCTGCACCTACAGCTACCTTGGACATGCAGACTTCCAGTATAGATATGCGAAAGTTGACATGTGCAGCAACAGGTTTAGACAAGTTGTTTTGTTCAGAAAAAAGAAGCCTGTCTTCTTAGACCCAATTGATTCTTGAATTAGCATCAAGCAAGCAAACAAAGGGTTCCATCTTTTTTATTTTTGGGAGATATAAAGAAAAAAGAAAAGCTCCAATCCTTTAAATTGAGTAAGACCTTACATACATATATAGGAGAATTGAAATTAAAACTTCAAGAAATGTTTTTGAATTGATTAAAGAGGTTGTTCAAAGAATATTTTTCAAGGATCATCCACATGGAAATCATCAGGTTCATAGCATACTCTGAAACATTGATTGGTTTAGGATAGTGTTAGAGAGTCGAAATTCTGAGCTCTGATCAAGGTGATTTCTTGCGGAAGGGTGAGGAGAGGCTCTTGGAAATTCAAAGGAAGACGAGAGGATTCCTTTCCATGTTTTCTAATTTTTAACAATATAATGTTGAAATTTATGGAGCTTAAATTTAATTTATTTTTTAAAAAAATTTTAAGATTAAAATGTAATTATCCCTTTTAAATTAAGCAAGTTTAGGATGCAATCCTAGCTAAAGAATGGCTAAATAAAGTAAAAAAAGATGATAAAGTTAACCTCTTCCTCTTTTACCACATGAAAAGGGTGATATACAACACAAGTATAAAGTAATGAAAGCTCAAACAACCAATTTTTTTGGCATAGGTCTATAATCCTAACCCAAGATCAGAGCCCTTTACATATCCATTTGAAAACCCAATTGAATTTATCTTATAAAAAGGAAAGCCCAATTGAATTTGGATCATAGTTTCTCCATAGCCCCAAAGGCATATAAGCATGATACAAACTAGAATATTATGGTATGATGAAGCCAAAATATATGTGCAAATATTGTCTAAATTAGCTAAGAAAGTAATATTTTCATTCTGATAATTTAAGTTAAGAGGAAAAAAAATCAATCAATTCAATCACTTTGTGAAATTTCCTTTCCAACAAGCTCTATTATTTTACAAAGCTCCTGTTTTCATTTTTTTCTTCTCCCTTTGCCTGTCCAACATGTTGACACCAATGCCCACCCCAAGCCCCCAAAACTATTAATGGAAAAAAGAATTAGTCGCCACTCGATCGTATTGCTGGCCATGACCAAACCAATTAGAAAGAAGATTTGACAGATATATTTATATATATTCACCACTGAAGAATTATATTCAAGGATAGAATAGCTTGGCAAAGAGAAGCTCATTCCAAGTATCTTGAAGGCCTGGCAAGCACCAATGCACGCAGTCAGCATAGCTGACAGGGTTCGCTAGCTGCTCAGGCGTCAACGGATTCCATTGCTTCTTGTAAATCGATGTGTGAGCGTCTTTGCGGTAACTAGAGAGTTGAGTGATGTTGAGAAATGTAATGGGAAACTTTGATTTGCTGAATACTTCTCCGATTACCTTCATTATGCTCTTTCTGCTATCTGAACCCCAGTAACTAGGATCTTCGATCAATGTCGTTTGATTGTAACAATTCTCACCAGGTTCACCTGCCCAGTCGATGCTCCTGCCAATTGTGAAATTATATCACTGATGTAACCAAAAAATAGTAGTAGTAGTAATAATAAATCTACAGAGTAAGTGTTGGATATGGATACAAATACGTGTATGATGTCTATACTCGTATTCGTCAAATGTGTTGGACATGAGTACATCAAAAAGTATTACTGCTAGCAATAAATCAAGGTGACCGCGAGATACGATATATGTCCGACACAGGTATGTTCAATTTCTTAAAATTTTTTTAATATATTTGAAAGGTCGAATTTCTATATTCATATCTGTCGTATATGTATCAAATATGAATACATGTGTTCATCAAAAAATTGAAGAGTGGGAATAATATAATAATAAATTATAACAGATTTTAAACTGATATATATAAGAGAAAAAACAGAGGGAGTTTAATTTCTACGCACTTTGCATGAGTAGGTGACATGCTAGTGAAGAAGACCCTCGTCTTCTTGCGATCCATATTTTTCCTCACCCATCTCAACAAGGTTCTCATTGCCATTCGATAGGCATCCTCAGTTGACACCACCATTATTTCTTTCTCCTCATCCTCAAAGGACCCTTTCCTGTCGAAATTAACATAATATTAAGGAATCAGACCTTTCCCTAACCAAGAAAAGAATTGATGAAATCTATCTAGGGAGAATGAGACATACAAGATCTTCATCTCCAGGCCGGTCATCCACCAAAGATAGGAGTTGAAAACCAAAATGTCGACGCCTTTCCAATGCTTGCCATGCTTGTTGATCGAACCTTTCCTCACAATCCTATCAGATATCCTGTGAACAATAGCATTGTCCGAGTTCGACTCTAGGAGGAATGGAGCCCAGTAGAATTCAATGGTGGCATTGTAATCCTAGACAAGAGAATAGAAAGATTGTAAAGGATTAGCTGCACGATTAAACAAGCAATCAATGGGAATTTAAACAAATTTGATCTTAATTTACCTTGGCTCGAAACACTGTCAGGGCATCATTGTTGTAAGTTTTCATGGATTTTCCATCTTTAGGGAGGAGTCTATGGAGAAGGCAGATCATTGATACGTATTGACCACGATTCAGTGAGTCTCCCACAAACATCATTCTCTTCCCTCGGAGGGTCTCCAGCATCAATGTGGCATTGAAGCTGTTAAAGTCAGGACAGCATTACCTCAATCTATTATCATGAATTTAGGCAAAAATTGTTCAAGTATTTGACTCAAGGGACCAAAATGTAGCTTTGCACGTGCTCCCAATGCGGTCCCTGATTCTCTCCACGTCGCAGAATGTCGAGAGGAAAGCCCCACATCGACTGAGACATGGAAATATTACCAGGTAATGAGTCCCACCTCCTTTATATTTCGATACTTACCCAACACCGACAATTTTTGATCCCTGTGACCAGGAATCCACATTGGCTTGGCACGTGTACAACGATGCAACGTGGGCAGCCGCCTCTAGCCGGAATCACCGGCCGGAGACATAATGGCCCCCCCAAGGAAAAAGGTAACAGCTTTCTAATTTGCCAATTCAAGATAACATACAGCTAAAATTATGATTATTCTAAACGCGTTACGCTTTATACCATGAAACAATAAGAACAAAGGAGAACAAGACAAAATTTGCGTAAGATTTTTGGCATGTTCTTCAAAGGAAAAGTTGAAACAATATGAAGAAAAGGAATCAAATTTAGAATTATGACAGGATAGAAAGAGAAAAAAGGAATGATGATCAAAAGGTATCTGTTTCTACCTAGGAAGATCGCAGGCATGGGGTTGCCATCTCCATTTCTGATACTCCCTGTCAGGTCTTCCATGTTCTTGACACGTCAACTGAGGTTGGATGTAGGGGCACTCCGATTCATCATAGTGAGGCCGAGTCAGCTCGTCCCGAACCCACCTCCCACTGAACATGTCACACCCTTCCTCGGTCTTCCCCACAGCGAATGGCAACTTCTCTCTTTTCTTCACTAACCCCAAAACCAGACCCCAACTCAGTCAAACGAAAACAGTAGTCTTTCAACAGAAAAATAAAAAATCTGCTAATTGTCAGAAACCAACAAAAGAGCTTGAACTGACTGATCAGGTAAACTCACCTGGTCTAGAGATTGGTCGGCCTGGGATTGGTTCAAGCTGTCCGAAAATGCACATGAAGTCTTCCCCATAGAGGATAGCAACGAAAACAATGAAAGCCAACAGGGTGAAGAGGTAAGGAGAGAGACGAGCCTTTCTAAGAACAGCAGAGGATGAAGAAGGAAGGGGAGGCTTCATTTTTCTTCCAAAAAAAAAGGAAAAAAACAAATTTGCTTTTTATCTTTTGGATTATCGTATGGTAACTAATAACTATGGGTATCTGGGAAATATAGAAATGTTGAGATTGGATTGAATAAATATAGGAAACTATGGCAAAGGGTTGCAATCCTCTGGAGCAAAGCTTTGAGATTTGTGAGATGATGGAAAAAGTCTTTAACAGGTTTGCAGATGGTCACCAGGTCATGTCTTAACTGTTTAATTGTCACGTTCTAAGGGTTGAATTTTCAGCCAACTTTTTAGAATTTTTGTTTAATTTAGATTAGATATGAACATAATTGAATAAATTAATGATTATTTAACTAATACTTATAATTACTTGGAACGTAATTAGGTGGGGGGTAGAGTAGGACCAGAGTTCATGGGGGGAAAAGTGGTCCATTGTTGAAATTTTAGAGCATTTACTCCAACGGCATATAAAACAACTTGTCATTGCCTCAATGAATATGGGTTATAACTAGATTTAATTAATTGAATTTTTATTCACATTATATATATAAATAGGATAAATCTCACTTATAATATTTCCTATAATTCTCACATACTACCCTTTGTCTTTTTCCTCAACTAGTTTCTTATGGATAAAATCATATTCTCAAAATGAATTATACCATTAATTTCGTCTAATAAAATTATCAAAATTTGTTCACATTCAAAAATATTTGAGTAAATTATTAAGATGTAAAAATAAAATGATTTTACAAATTTCTTTTATATAATCTTTATTTTGAAAGGATCCAATTGTTTTACTTAAAACATTACTTCGAATTTGGTGATATTTATTTAGATTGCTCTCATGTACTGCAAGTCATGTGCAACTGAAATCGAGTATTGAATGTTATAATAATTAAAACCCACAATTTAACTTAACTTTCACTTAAATTTGAATATGATTTCTTTCTTCATCTTAGATATTGGGGGAAAACATAGAAAATTGGTATCTATTTATATTAATTTCATTTACTTTCAAATGAAAATTAAGGACAATTTAGTTCCCCATCTTTCTCTAACAGGCTTTAATATTCAATGGTTAGTTGTTCTTTGACCCTTTGCTCATTACAATCAAGTAGCAATATACTAAATATTTATATTTCATTTCCAATTTTGCATAAACAGAAGGACAATTAAGGACAATTTAGTTCCCCATCTTTCTCTAACAGGCTTTTAATATTCAATGATTAGTTGTTCTTTGACCCTTTGCTCATTACAATCAAGCAGCAATATACTAAATATTTATATTTCATTTCCAATTTTGCATAGAAAGAATGGTTGTTCGGTTGTTCCTTTCATCCTGAGGGTCATTTTCTACCTACAAAACCTACGAATTTTTGAATTAAGAAATCAATGAGTGAATGTAAGAGTAGTGGGTAGTGAATAATTGTCAATGAACATTATAATTTCCCTTGGCTTTCAAGCTAAGGGTCTCCCAAAAGATGGCATATCATTATCCAACTTTTATACGCCCATTATTACAATGACTTGTGGGGGGGGGGGGGGGGGGGGGTGGAACAAATATGGGGTGATGATGAACTAAAACTCGATAGGGTTGCTTTCTTTTTCTTTTTCTTTTTTTTTTTTTTTGAAGAGCGGGTTGCTTTCTTTTAAGGGATTTAGGTGAGGATTTGGTGGCATTTCACCTTCTATTTTGTTGGTTTTTCTATATTTTTCTTACTCTAATTCTCAACAAGAAGCAGTTGTTTAAGTGCTATCCAGCTGATAGGGTCAGCAGCCCAATAGGGATGGATCAACTAAACAAATTTCCATATCACCTAATGTTCATAATTAAGTTTGTATATTTGGATTTTTTTTAATCCCTTTTTGCCAAAGTTACTACTAGTATTAGTTTTCTAGTTCTGGTAATTGTCTTTTAACCCACTCTAATGGCACCATTGTTTTAGTTGGATTTTGTAGTTTTTTTTTTTAACATTATTACATTATCTATTTTTTGTTTTTTTTTCTATTACCTTGGCTCAAATGTAATAGTGGATAGTGAAAATATTCTTAAGAGTATATGTGATATAGTACAAAAGTAAACAACTAATGGTCATCCATTCACTTTGATATATATATATATAAGGTCAGCATGAAGTAATATTTCACCATTAATTAGTGTAATATAATCCTTGTAAAGGGTCATTTGCCCTTTTCAAAGCAAAAGGTTTTGGAAATTTTCTTTCCTCTATAATTGGCTGGTTGCTTACGGAGTTTCCAACAAAGCTAAATCATGTGGTCTCAAAATCGCAAAAAGCCATCCTCAAGGAAAGTAGGAAACTTCACTTTCAAATTATATATACTTTTGTCAAAAGTGCAGTCTCCTCCAAAAGTTCCAATAATGCTGGCATTTCCATTTGTATAGCATTCAAGAGATTCAACAGAATTGTGAGGCCCATTCTCGTGGAGATCCCAAGCATTATAATCTCAGGTAATCTCTTCAATTATATCCATTGTTAATTAGCATTTACTTGTGATAACTTACAGCAGAAGGTTAATTTGTAGTCCTAGATTATGCCATTCCTTGGAAATTTCAATTTGTTTTCCAATCTGAAACCTCAATCTACAGCTTTCAGAATGATGCCATGCATTCCTTTGAACTGCTGCAATTTATTTTACCATAGAAGCTAGTAAACAATGGCTCAAATAACTGATTCTGATGGTTTCGATTTCAAGCCTGTAAAACCAAGTTCTTTAGCAAAACTGAGGTCCATATTTCCGATTGTCTTTTTCTTTTTGTTATGCCTTTTGCATTTTATATTGAAGCCAGATAAATGCTGGCATGCTTCCATGAGCATCAGAGACAAAAATCTTAAAGATAAGCAAGCAGACGGTATGTTTGAAACACTGATCAGATTGTATGACCCTCCTAGGACCCTGCTTTGGATGGTACATAACTGGTCAGTGACCCATTAGAGGTTGGTCTTGGCTTTAGATCTTACCGGTCCTTTTTCGATATTAATTTGGAATGTACAAAATTTGAGAAATATGTCATATATCTTGCATTGACAATAATTTTAAATATGTAAATTTTGAAAGATACAAAACATTTTGTATTGATATTAATTTCGAATGCACGACTTTTATAAGATACAACACATTTTATCATAATACGAGAGATTAAATAATTTATTTATTTTTGAATTTTATATATTAAAAAATGATAATTTCAAAGTTTAAGTTTAATTTTTTTCTCTTAGTAATTTTAATTCATACATGGTGTTGATATTGCATTGTTATTCTTATCAACATATGCCAGTGCTTTCTATATACGGGAAATGTAAAGTCTTCATTTCAACTTTACAAAATAATCAATTCAATCATTAAGTGACCATTTTCTTTGTAGCGATCACTATTATTTTACAAAAAAAATCCACTTCTTTTTCTCCCTCTTTCCCCTTCTGACTCCATCCCAAGAACCCAAACGTGTAATGGAAAAAAGAGTTATGTGCCGCTTGCGTGTTGGCAATGCCCGAACCATTTACAAAGAGGATTTTGATTTCACATTTTTCATCATCCAATATTGTACTCAGGGGTAAAATAGCTTGGCGAATAGAAGCTCATTCCAGGTATCCTGAAGGCCAGGCAAACACCAATGCACACAATCAGCATAGCTGACAGGGTTTGCTAGCTGCTCGGGAGTCAGTGGACTCCATTGCTTCTTGTAAATCGAGGTGTGTGCATCCTTGCGATAGTTTGAGAGTTGAGTGATGTTGAGGAACGTAATGGGGTACTTGGATTTGCTGAACTCTTCTCCAATCACCTGCATAACGCTTTTGCTTTCTGATCCCCAGTAATTAGGATCTTCAATTAGAGTTGTTTCATTGTAACAGTTGCCACCAGGTTCACCTCCCCATTCAGTGCTCCTACCAAATATAAAAATTCAAATCGTCAGAGTGGTTTTAATCAAGCTAATTGGGCATTCAAGCACTTGACTCGATACTGCATAATGTTTGTCTTTTTCCATTAAGCTTCTTTCTTTTGTTTGCATGCAACCCCAGGATCACAATCTTGTGAATATTTATTATATTAGATTAAATTGAGAGAGAGAGAGAGAGAGAGAGTTTGACTCGCTTTATATGCAATGGTGACATGCTAGTGAAGAACACCCTTGTCTTGTTTCGATCCATATTCTTCCTCACCCATTTCAGCATGCTTTTCATGGCCACCCGATAAGCTTCCTCAGTTGTTAGCTCCTCAATATCCTTCTTTTCATCATCAAATGACCCTTTCCTGTGGAAAACATAAGCCACCATCCCATCAGCTCACAAGAGGTAATAAAGCAACAAAATTGGCATAAAAGGGGCTGATGAATCAATCCAGGGAGACGCAAACAGTACAAGAATTTCATCTTCTGGCCGGTCATCCACCACAGATAGGTGTTGAATACCAAAACATCAACTCCTTTCCAATTCTTCCCATGCTTGTTGATGGAGCCTTTCTTAACCATCCTCTCAGCCACCCTGTGAACAATAGCATTATCGGAATTCGATTCTAGAAGAAATGGTGCCCAGTTGAATTCAATGGTGGCATTATAATCCTAATTAAACAAAGACCAAAAAAATTAAGAAACAAAATGAATTCTAAATCAGACCAATCCCAAAGTAGTCATGATGAGAAGCTTAAAATTAATTTAACAAATTCCAACATGAATTTACCTTGGCTCTGAAGACAACTAGTGACTGATCCGGGGAGGTTTCCATGGATTTTGCATTCTCAGGGAGAATTCTATGGAGGAGGCAGACCATTGAAACATACTGACCCCGGTTCAATGAGTCACCCACAAACATCATCCTCTTCCCTCTCAAGGCCTCCAGCATCAATGTGGCATTGAAACTGTGACAAAGATTATTTGACAAGCATCATCATACATACTAAATCAAAGTAAATAATATAAGTTTTATTTCATATGAATAGAAATGAAAAACAATGCTTTTTCTCGAGATGTTACACACAAATTGAAACCAAATGGTTTTAAATTAAAGAAAGAAAAATAATATATTCCCTTTTCATTTTTAAATGTTTATCACTCTTCGAGTTTTACAGAAATTAATATAAAAATTAAGATAACAAACTTTTAATTTTGATATATTTATATTAAAATTTAAAAAATAAAATCAACTTCAGGGCATAGAACTAACTTCGTGGTTGTATTACTTTTTTTTATTATTACTTCAAAATTTTCAACTAGTTTGACTCTAAGCAGTCCAACCAATAACCCCAATATCCATTTTTTTCCCACCAATTTAGTTGTAGAAACAATCATCATTAACCTAATATACGATCCATGTGGCAAAAACATAACGCGGTGCAGGTCCAGATCAAAGTGGGCCCAAATACACCAGATACTTGGACTAGATGCAAGTAATGGGTCCCAACTCCGAATAGTTTATACTTAGACAGGCCCCAACGTGCGACCCACCACAACACTGGCGAGGTCAACCATGAGAAGAAAAGGGGCCGCTCCACCGGCCGGTCGATCGTGATAAATACATCTTAATATTTAATTTAACGATAAACATTAAAGAGAAATATTTTTTTCATAATGTAGTAATTTTTGATCATTTAGTCAATATTTGAATTATATATTACAAATTCATTTTTGATTATATATTACAAATTCATTTTTCATGAACACCAAACTACAACAATACAAATAGTAGCTTTTAAATTATATTTATATATAATACAATACGTTCCTAACTCAATTTCCTACAAATTAAGATATGGCATCAAATCAAAGTAAAAAAAAAATTAATTATTGGATATGCTAATTAATTAATGTTCCAAATTTAATGATATTGCATGTAAATAACGTAAAATTTAAAAACTATTTTACTTGTCTTATAATCTTTATTCACACTTTCACACCATTAAATGCTTTGGATTTTTTTTAAAATAATTTTCCTATAATTCTTCACGTCAAACTCCGAAAAAGGCTCACGTTTTTAAGAACTTGAAGGCATGCATTACTATTTCCTATGCTGAAACCTGAAACAACCAGAACATGGCAGTTGGCAAACAAGAATCGGAAAAGAAAGTGTTTCTTTAAGATCCCAGCATTAACAGAAGAAGAGGAAGAAGGAAAGAAAGAAAGAGATGTGAATGTGGTTTCTAGTTGTTTGATTTTGGTTTGGTTTTAATTACCTGGGAAGGTCACAGCCATGGGGTTGCCATCTCCATTTCTGATACTCCTTGTCAGGTCTTCCATGTTCTTGGCACGTCAACTGCGGTTGAATGTACGGACACTCCGATTCCTCATAGTGAGGGCGAACCAACTCGTCCCTCACCCACCTCCCACTGAACACGTCGCACCCTTCCTCAGTTCTCACTATCGCGAATGGCATCGACGTCGTCTCTTGTTTCTTCTCTAAACCCAACAAAAACCCCTGCATCAGTCAGACGACCCTCGAACCAACCAATATCTCTCCAAAGAACAAAAAACAACTTGAGTACTTAGTTTACGTGTTAACTCACCTGTTTGAGAGATGGGTGGTTGCGTTGGGACGAGCTCGCCTTGGCCAAAGATGCAGAGGAAGTCCTCAGAGTAAAGAATGACAACGAAGAGAATGAAAGCTAACAAGGTGTAGAAGTAAGGTGAGAGACGTGCCTTCCTAAGAACAGAAGAGGAGGAAGGCGAGAGAAGAGGCTTCATTTCTTTTATTTTTTATTTTCTTTCCTTTCGGGTTTGGCCAGCTATATATGAAAATGGGGTTTGATTTTCGAAAGCTTATAGTATTGCTTTAAAGGATCATTTGCATTAATGTACAAATATATAAAAGTTAATTTCAATGGTTCACTAGGTTTAAATATGTTAATTTTGTATATATATAATTAGCATATGTTGGACATATATGATTAACTAATATGAATAATTAAACAACTAATTAAAAGATAATACGGAGTATTAATTTTTTAGGATTTTGCAAAAAAAATTACTTTTTTCTTTGTCCGTCTTTTCTTTTTCAGGATATTCTGAAATGAAATTTCCTTTTTCCTAGCTGTTGGCTGTTATGTTAATGTTTTCCTACTGGAATCCCCATTGTCATATGGTCAGCAACCTAATAGTGATGGATCAACTAAAAGGGTTTACATATATATATATATATATATATATATATTTTATTTATATATGTACCTAATTAATAATTGTGGTTAGTTGTCTATATGGATTTTAATTGGTTTTTTTAAATTGAAATTAGTTTAATTTTCCTGTTTTGGTTGTTTGCATTGAATTAAGAACTTACAACAAAATTTTTATAATATATAATAGTTAGGTGAATTTCATTATTTGTTATATCAACAATAACCTTCTATGTCTTGATTCTCCATGCATGTATTATTATATGGTTGGTGCATAATATAAAATTGCATCGATTCCCAAAATATTATTATAAATTTTAAGACAAATTGGGCTGATCAAACATAAATATCACTAACAAACGACACAATCATTGCTTAATTATTTAGTATTTTCTTCCTAACACGATTTAGGTTCTATCGTCACTGAAATCTTTGTTTTCTTTCTTTCCTTTTTTGTTCTTCTCCGGGCAGCAAAAGTTTAAGAATTTCGCTGAAGAATTGGACGTCTTCACTAGATTTGGTTAGAGTAAAGGCCCAAACCAATCTCGAAGGTTTAATGCAGCTTAGCCCAAGTTATTTTGAGCCCAAAGCCCATTTAAGTATCCATCAAACAGTCTCCATTTGGGATGGAGGAAGCCAGGTAGAAGGGCCTGAGTTTAACTACCAACTTGACCAAGACTTTTCCAGTCTCCTGTGGTAGGCGGCCGTTAGACCCATTCGGCAGAGCGAAGACAAAGTTTATTTGACGCTTACATAAACTTTGCTACTCGGGAGTCAAATTCCAAAGCCCTAGGATCGCATCTAGATCACTTGTTTTCTTGCTTACAGAAACGAGAAGAAAGGAGAGATGGAGCCGCTTCAGCATTTTAGCCATGAACATCCACTGATTTTCAGTGAAGAGCAAAGCCATGAAAGTGAGGAGCAGGCTTATTGCTCAGGATGTGGGGAGCTGGTGTCGGGTCCAAGCTTCAGCTGTGTGGAGTGTGGGTTTTACCTCGACAAGAAGTGCGCCGAGGCACCTTCACAGCTGAATCACCCCTTTCATCGTAACCACAGCCTTAATCTTCTAGCAAGCTCGCCATATGATGCAAGTCTGTCTATTATTTGTGATTTCTGTGGCGAAATATGTGACAGGTTTGTTTATCATTGTTCTTGTGAATTAGACCTTCATATCAAATGTGCTTTGTTTTCATATAACATTGCTGAAAAAAGAATTGGAGAGATTCAACAAATTTCCACCATGGATCCATTGATCTCTAAGGAAAATGGTGATGAAGAACTCGAAGGAGCTGAGTGCTTTGCATGTTGGAAGCCATTACTAGATTCTGTGTATTTATCTCCTGATTGTGGATTTTACCTACATGCCAAATGTTTAGATCCATGTGCAGTCAATCACCTTCCCCTCCATGAACATCCTCTTATTTTACAGTTTAATAGTGAACGTCTCTCTTGCAAGATATGCCAAGAAACCCAACGTAGGGGATTTGTTTATTGTTGTTCAATTTGCAAGTTTGCTCTTCACATTGAATGCGGGTCACCACCACCAATTATTGAAGATATAAGTCATCAACACCCTTTCATCCTATTTTGGAGACGAGTCCCATTCATTTGTGATGCATGTGGCTCCGAAGGGAATTATGTATCCTACATTTGTTCTACATGTGGCATTATAGTCCATAGGAAATGCATTTCATTGTCACGCACCCTCAATCACCCATGGCATTTTGAGCACCCCATTTCCCACACCTATTTCCTTGGGCAAGATAAGTTTAAATCGTGGGAATGCGGAATTTGCCATCTAGAGGATGTGAATTCAAAGCATGGAAGCTATTATTGTTCTTATTGTGATTATATTGTCCATGTGAATTGTGCAATAGAAGAATATAATTGGTACAATTTTGATGAGTCAGGAATAACAGAAGAGAGTCTTGAAGAAAATTCAGCATTGCTACCATATTCAATCATTAAGGAGATCAAAGATGGCGAAAATGTGATAGTCACTGAGATAAAACATTTTAGCCATCAACACAACTTAATTTTAAGTAATGACATCAAGGGTGACAAATGTTGTGACGGTTGCGTGTTATCCATCTTTACTTCTTATTACTATTGTTCACAGTGTAATTTCTTTCTTCACAAATCCTGTGCTGAATTACCAATGAAGAAGCGCTTGTGGCAAAACTCACACATGAAGCCTCATCAACTTATTACTTCTGACGGCATTTTCACATGTAATATTTGTGAGAATGAAACTAGTGGTTTTGCCTACACCTGTACTGAATTCAACTGTTGTTACTGCCTTCGATGTGCTTTAACATCCGTTACTCTCAAATGTCAAGGACATGAACATCCCCTCTCCTATCAAAAGTATCAAGGGTTGTGTAAAGCTTGTGGTCAGCCTTTCTACTATGGATATGCATTCAGATGTAAGAGTTGCGATTTCTCTTTGCATAGTAAATGTATCGATCTACCACTGAAAGCTCGACACAAATCAGATGTGCATCATTTCTCACTCACTTATCGTGATAATAATAATTATTCAGAATCTCATTATTGTGACATATGTGAAGAAGAAAGAAATCCAAACTATTGGTTTTATCATTGTGCAATATGTGACAATTCAGCTCATCCTAAGTGTGTTCTTCCAAAATACTCATTTATCAAGCTCGGAAGCATCTACACAAAAGGAGATCATCCACATCCTCTCACTTTTGTCCAAAAGGTTCATTATTATCCAGAATGCTATAGCTGTGGTGAGCCTTGCCTTGATCTAGCTCTTGAATGTAAAACAATTGGATGTAACTACATTGTCCATTGGGAGTGTATAAAACCTTGATTTTAATTTCTTTTTTTTCACCATAGTTATTGTTGTTGAAACAGTGATGAGACAAATAAGCAGTTTGATGATGGGACTCAAAAATACTGCTTTGCTTGGTTGTTTCTAAACTATTTGCAATTGTTCTGTGTTAGTATTTGTCTCCTTGTTTGGGTTATTATCATTTGAGAATTTTCAAAATTCTGGCTTCATAGAGGTAATGTAACTGGAATTAGTTTATGATATTTGTATTTCATATTTGAACACTGGAAGATCACTTGGTATCTGTAAGGTTCTCTACTTTTCAACTCAGTCAAATGATTTGCTATCACTCAAAGACTTTATTAAATATTTTATCAGATGTTATGTGCTATTTCAAAAATGCTGAATTGCCTCTTGATTATATCGATTTTTATAGCAGTCTTGCACATAAATTTCCTCTTAATAACATTCATTATGTCCTTTTGTTGGTTCTTTATAATATTGTATTCATTATGGATGAATCTGAAAGTAATAGAGAGAGAGTACAATCCATTTCCTAATCTTTGCTTGAACTTTTCAAGAAATTTTGCTTAAACTCCAATTTATGTCAAATTCTCTTTTGAAGAAATTTCCATGGTTAAACTATGAACTTTGAGAAGAAGCTTTGATTAATGTAACAAGTGATAATTCTATTTTATAAAATTATTTTACTTCAATTTTGTTATTAAATATTAGTTAAGTCTTCAATTTTCAATTATAATTTAATTATTTTTAGTTGTTTTTATAATTAAGTTACTTTTTAGTGAGTTATTTTAATTTTATATTATTTTTTATTTTAGTTATTATTTATTAGTTTTTATATTTTTTTTGTAGGATTAAAAGTGATTGGGCTTAATTTTGGAAAGTAAGGTGTTGAAAGACTCAAAATCTGCTTGTATATGTTTCAGTATTTTGGCCATATCTCGAGCTATAGAACTCCAAATGATACGATTCTTAGACCATTAGAAATCTAAGAGACATGGCTACAACTTTTATGAAGATCACTTTGCTCAGTTCTGCTTCGAAGATAGAGAAAATCATGTCGGAAAATGACTGAATGTACTGTACCGAGAATGAAAAATTGTAAAGATTGATAATTGATTTTTGGGCCTTTTAGTATACTTTTAAGCCCAATTAAACCCTAGGTCAACTTAAAGAACTTTAGGTTAAGCTCATTAGTATAAATAGGATATGTTTAACAGCATTAGGAGACAACTTTTAAGAGACTCGAGAAGTTACAAGTTGAGGTTGATACTTGGAGATCAAGGTGAAAAATATTGTTTTGTTTTCTTCCTTAGCTTTTATCGTTCTTGATACTTTCAATGGTTGAATTTTATACAATGTTATTTGTTTTTGCAATCATAAGTAGCTAAATTTCTTTTTCTATGATTGCAATTGAACTCACATGTAGTCTAAGTTTTTAATCTTTGTCTTACTTATTTTTAATGAGATTTGAATTGTTTATTCCAATTTGTTCTTAATACTTTTAATTGCTTGGCCACCAATTAAATTGATCTAGGAACTTAAACAAACTTGGGAAATGGAGTTTAGAGTAGACTAAAATTGGGATAGCATATGATCATATAAATTGATTTGCGTATAGGATAAGGATATACCTATAGGCCATATGTAGCCAAATTAGAGCCTGAACTTAATGAGTCTGTTTTAATTTCAATTCACATAGGGATATAGTATTTTGATTAAAATAGATATTTTTATAGGACGAGTTGGGAGACCCTTATAAATAATTGAGAACTCTAGGTTAGCAATTCAACCCGTAAGAGAGGTAAAATTTAAATGAAATGTGAGGGATATTGTAATCCTAGGCTTGTTTGATTTGATATTTTCTAAAGTTATTATTATTTTGATTTTTCTTATTGGTTTTAATTTTAGTTAATTAGTTTTAGCTAATTAATTAATTTTGATTATTTGGACAAGATTAAATTGTTCTAATTTTAGTACTTAGTAAAGTTTTAGATCAATTCCCTATGAGATCGATATTCTACTTGTTAATATACTATCTATTCGATACGTATACTTATATAGTAAAATTTTAACTAACAACAAGAAAGATTTATCATTATCTGCTGCATTAAATCATTCTATATTATTATCAAAGATGATAACTATACACCTAAAGTTGCCTAAGAAACAAGTACAAGATCAATGTCTATAAAGGAATGAAGATTTTTACTAAAGATATTACAACAATTGAATGTCACTGACATCTTCATTTGACAGTTATTAAGAGACAACTCTAGTGCCTTCCGTTCTCTCCTCCAAACAATCTCCCCGGTAAAAGAAACATATTTTATAACCAAAAAGAAAATGTAAAAGAAACAGGAAAATTAACTAAAAGGTTAACTCTTGATAATACAACAACTAATTAATTTTGCTTGTGTTTAACGTTTCATTAATTATAAATTGCTCTTCTTGATTCAATGTTCTGTGATTGAGGGTTAGGCCATGTTTAAAATTTTAGGTTCATTCTTTGTTAAATCTGCAGGGTAGATTCCAGAGGTTAAAGATTTTATACTTGCTAGTAACATAATTGATTAGAATTAAACGAAACAATTCAAACTTTTTTTTTTTTGAAAAGCCAAAACAATTCAAACATAATAAACTAAAGTTTAAAATTTGAGTGATCTCCCTCTCTATTCCTATCTCTCACCCTCTCTCCTCACTCAAACTTAAAACTTTGTTTGATCATATTTGAAATGTTTAGTTTAATAAGGTTTCAAAGTGAATACCAGAGAAGAGAGGAGTTGGATGTAATGGAAACCTTGAAGATAAAGGCCTCGCTGTCTATAAGAATGAGATTGACAACATCAAAGCCAAATACACCTAACGATACCTAGCTGCCTTGCTAAGCCTTCCAAGCATCAGAAACATGTCTATTGCCTGTTGCAAGCAAGATATAGCTGCAATATAATTAAATAGGAAAAAGATGAAGAAACCTTCTGGAGAGTGACTTTCGTTAAAGTTAAATCTACACTTAACCTTAATGATGTTTTCTTCCGGCATTCACAAGCATCAGCCTAGGCTTCACCTTTCCTCTCTAACTAACCAATAGCTCTCCAAAGAACAAAAAACAATTTGAGTTCTGAGTTTCCTCATTAGCTCACCTGTTTGAGAGATGGGTGGTTGGGTTGGGACGACTTAGCCTTGGCCAAAGATGCAGAGGAAGTCCTCAGAGTAAAGAATGACAACGAAGAGAATGAAAGCTAACAAGGTGTGGAAGTAAGGAGAGAGATGTGCCTTCCTAAGAACAGAAGAGGAGGAAGGAGAGAGAAGAGGCTTCATTTCTTTTCTTTTTCCTTTTTTTCCTTTCGGGTATGGCCAACTATATATGAAAATGGGGTTTGATTTTCGAAAGCTTATAGTATTGCTTTAAATTAAGGATCATTTGCATTAATGAACAAATATATAAAAGTTTCAATGTTTCATTAGGTTTAAATATGTTAATTTTTTATATATATACAGTTAGCTTATGTTGGATATATATGATTAACTAATATGAAAATTAATTAAATAACTAATTGAAAAATAACACAGAGTATTAATTTATTAGGTTTTTGTAAAAAAATTACTCATTTTGTTCTTTTTTCTTTGTCCTTTCTTTTTCGAGATATTTTAAAATGGAATTTCTTTTTTCCTAATTGTTGGCTGTTATGTTAATGTTTTTTAACTGGAATCCCCATTGTCATATGGTCAGCTAGCTAATAGTGATGGATCAATTAAAAGAGTTTACATATATATATATATATATTATATTTATGTACCTAATTAATGATTGTAGTTAGTTGTCTATATATGGATTTTAATTGGTTTGTTTAATTTCCTTGTTTTGATTGTCTTTTAACCCATTGCATTGAATTAAGAACTTGCAACATATTTTTTTTGTAATATATAATTTTTAGGTGAATTTCATTTTTTTTATAAACAATAACCTCCTGTCTTGATTCTCCATGCATGTATAAATATTCTATGGTTGGTACTTATTATAAAATGCATTGACTCCCAAAATTTTATTATAAATTTTAAGACAAATGGGGCTAATCAAACATAAATATAGCTAACAAACTACACAATCATTGCTTAATTATTTAGTATTTTCTTCCTAACATGATTCATGTTCCATTTCTCACTAAAATCTTTGTTTTCCTTTTTTTTCTTCACCGGGCAGCCCAAGTTTTAGAATTTTGCTGAAGAATTGGACGTCTTCACTAGGTTTGGTTGGAGTTAAGGCCCAAATCAATCTAGAAAGGTTCATTCAGCCTGGGCCTAAAGCCCATGTAAATACATCAAACATTCTTCATATGGGCTGAAGGAAGCCCTATAGAAGGATCCGAGTTTCAACAACCAACCAGCCACTCGAAGCTTGACCAATGTCATTTCACATAAATTTCCTCTTAAAAACATCCATTATGTTCTTCAATCTAAAGATGGATGAATCTGAAGGTAATAGAAAGGATTCAATCTATTTCCCAATCTTTGCTTTGAACTTTCCAAGGAATTTTGCTTAAACTCCATTAGATCAAGCAAAGAAAAAGCAAACAAAAAATTCAGAATCAAACTATTCACAAGTTAAATCTTTACTCATAAGCAAAACTTAACTAAACTGTAAACTCTGGACCAAATTCTGTTTTGAAGAACTTTCCATGGTTAAACTATGAACCTTGAGAAGAAGCTATGACTAGTGTCATTGACTTCTTCATTTGGCTTGGAAAACGGTTCACATTGTCGAAAAAATCATGAGCAATGAGAAGATGAAGAAAAAGATTAAGAGGCCGAAGAAAGGCAGAGTCATGTTGTGGATAAATTGGAAACAAGAGTGGTAGGTGGCCAAAAAAAAAATTTCTTGGATTTAATTAATGATAGTAGTTGGTGGACTTTATATTTAATTAATTCATTTCTTGAATTACGATTAATTTTTTTTTGGTCCTCTAACTTGTCCTGTAATCTTATGTATTAAATTATTTTACGCAATTTTACACATTTTATATGAGAGTTAGGTGATAATTTATTTTGTAAAGAGTTAACCTCTTGTCTTGATTGATCTCCATATAAATAAAATATTTAATGCTTGGTCCATGGACTATTTTATTCCCAACATAAAATAGTATAAATGTAAGACAAGTTGTGCTAATTAAACATGAATGTTGCTGTCTAGACCAAACACTACTATTAATTACATAATCATTACTAGGCTGTTAAGGCTTTAATTATTTATTTTCTTTCTAACAGGATTTATGTTCTAAGTTAGGACCGCCTCTAGATCACTTGTTTTCTTGTTTACGGAAACGAGAAGAAATGAGAGATGGAGCTGCTTCAGCATTTTAGCCATGAACATCCGCTGATTTTCAATGAAGAGCAAAGCCATGAAAGTGAGGAGCAGGCTTATTGCTCAGGATGTGGGGAGCTGGTGTCGGGTCCAAGCTTCAGCTGTGTGGAGTGTGGGTTTTACCTCGACAAGAAGTGCGCCGAGGCACCTTCACAGCTGAATCACCCCTTTCATCGTAACCACAGCCTTAATCTTCTAGCAAGCTCGCCATATGATGCAAGTCTGTCTGTTATTTGTGATTTCTGTGACGAAATATGTGACAGGTTTGTTTATCATTGTTCTTGTGAATTAGACCTTCATATCAAATGTGCTTTGTTTTCATATAACATTGCTGAAAAAAGAATTGGAGAGATTCAACAAATTTCCACCATGGATCCATTGATCTCTAAGGAAAATGGTGATGAAGAACTCGAAGGAGCTGAGTGCTTTGCATGTTGGAAGCCATTACTAGATTCTGTGTATTTATCTCCTGATTGTGGATTTTACCTACATGCCAAATGTTTAGATCCATGTGCAGTCAATCACCTTCCCCTCCATGAACATCCTCTTATTTTACAGTTTAATAGTGAACGTCTCTCTTGCAAGATATGCCAAGAAACCCAACGTAGGGGATTTGTTTATTGTTGTTCAATTTGCAAGTTTGCTCTTCACATTGAATGCGGGTCACCACCACCAATTATTGAAGATAAAAGTCACCAACACCCTTTTGTCTTATTTTGTAGACGTGTCTCATTTATTTGTGATGCATGTGGCACTGAAGGGAATTATGTATCCTACATTTGTTCTACATGTGGCATTATAGTTCATAGAAAATGTATTTCATTGCCACGCACCCTCAAACACCCAAGGCATTTTGAGCACCCTATTTCCCACACCTATTTCCTTGGGCAAGATAAGTTTAAATTGTCGGAATGCAGAATTTGCCATATAGAGGATGTGAATTCAAAGCATGGAAGCTACTCTTGTTTAGATTGCGATTATATTGTCCATGTGAATTGTGCAATAGAAGATTATAAGTGGTACAAATTTGACGAGTTAGATGAGAATGTTGAAGAAAATTCAGAATTGCAACCATATGTTGTTGTTGAGGAGACTAAAGATGGAGAAAATGTGATAGCTATCGAGATAAAACATTTTAGCCATCAACACAACTTAATCTTTAGCAATGAGATCAAGGATGATAAATGTTGTGACGGTTGCGTGCTATCCATCTCTACTTCTTATTATTATTGTTCACTGTGTAATTTCTTTCTCCACAAATCCTGTGCTGAATTACCAAGAAAGAAGCATCTCTGGTTTCACGATCACCCAAAGCTTCATCCACTTACTTCAGGCTACATTTTCCGATGTGTAATTTGTGAGTGTGAAACTAGTGGTTTTGCCTACACTTGTGCTAAATGCAAGGACTACTTTTGCCTTCGATGTGCTGTATTTTCTGATAGCCACAAGTGTCAAGGACATGAACACGTCCTCCCTTTTTATGAAGATTATCAAGGGTTGTGTAATGCCTGTGGTGAGTCTACAACATGTGCATACAGATGCAAGAAATGTGATTTCTCTTTGCATGATACATGTATCAAATTACCACTTAAAGCTCAACACAAATCTGATGTGCATCACTTCACACTCACTTATCATGATGGTAATAATTATTCAGAATCTCATTATTGTGATATTTGTGAAGAAGAAAGAAATCCAAACCATTGGTTTTATTATTGTGCAAAATGTGACAATTCAGCTCATCCCAACTGCCTTCTTGAAAAATACTCATTTATCAAGCTTGGGAGCATCTACACAAAAGGAGATCATCCACACCCTCTCACTTTTGTCCAGAAGGTTCATTATTATCCAAAATGCCATGATTGTGGTGAGCCCTGCCTTGATTTAGCTCTTGAATGCAGAACAATTGGATGCAACTATATTGTTCATTGGGAATGTATAAAATATCAAAAAGTTGGAAGACAAAAATATTATTGTTTGCCAAAATAATTATTATTGTTCAAGCAACGATGAGACAAATAGGCAGTTTGATGATGGCACTGAAATATGCTGCTTTCCATGGTTGTTCCTAAACTATTTGTAATTATTCTGTGTTAAGTATTTGTGTCCTTATTTGGTTATCGTCATATGAGAATTTCCAAAATTCTGACTTGATAGAGGTAATGTAATTAGAATTAGTTTATGATATTTCTATTACATATTTGAGCATTGGAAGATTGCTTGGTATCTATAAAGTTCTCTATTTTTCAACTCAATCAATTGATTTGCTATTACTTTGATGTGTTTATTATAGTTTATTAGATGTTATGCACTATTACATGCTTCAAAAATGCTAAACTTCCTCTTTGATTATATTAATTTGTACAGTAGTTTTGCACATAAATTTCCTCTTTAAAAACATCCATTGTGTTCTTTTGTTGATTCTTCAATAATATTGTATACATGCTCGTTTTCTCATGATGGATGAATCTAAGAGTAATAGAAAGAGTCCAATCCATTTCCTAATCTTTCCTTGAACTTTCCAAAGAATCTTGCTTAAACTCCATTTGGTCGTGCAAAGACAAAAAAGCAAACCAAAAATTCATAACTCTTTTCAAAAGTCGAAAGATTTGCAAGTTTCATCTTCACTCATAAGCAAAACTTGACTAAACTCTAAATCAAATTTTATTTTGAAGAATTTTCCATGCTTAAACTATGAATCTTTAGAAGAAGCTTTGCTTTATTAAAGAGATTGCATTAAATCATTCTATATTATTATCAAAGATGATAACAATGCACAGAAATTTGCCTAAGAAACAACTACAAGATCAATGTATAAAGGAATGAAATTTAGCAACAAGCAGACAACTTGAGAGGAAAAACTTACTTCTATACCACGAGCTCCCAAGGGAAAAAATTTATATTTTTGCTAATCTTTATGACTGCAAATATAAAGAATTTTCCTTTCCTGATTCTACATTAATGTTCAATTTCCTTCTTCAACTCTTAAGAATCATGTTACATTCTTAGATGTGATATAAAATGTCCATGAATAAGGCAATATGTTTGATGTTTAGATGGACTTAAACACTTTAAAATGATAAGAGATGGAGAGATTTGGTGAGTTTATAATAATAAGATTTTGCTAACCTTGTCCTAAAAACACTTTTTAAGATTACGAAATTAAATAAAATTTTTAATCTCAATGTATTAAAATTATTACATTAACTATCAATTAGATTCAATGTATGGTTTTTTAGATTGTAGATTTTTTTTTCTTTTTGTGCAGCTTATACTTTGGATGTGCTGCTTCTTGATTAGCTACGCTTTGAGAATGGTTCTACTTGCTAATAACCATGGCTTCCATTGGTTGCTTACCTTTTTAAAAAAAATAGCACAATTGATTAGAATATAAATGAAACAATCTAAAGTTTAAAGTTTGAGTGATCTCTTTCTTCACCTTTCTGTCTCACTCTCCCTCCCACTCAAACTTAAAATGAAATGTTGAGTTTAATAAGGTTCCAAAGTAGCTATTTAGTCTCAATTTAATCAAAACAACTAAACTAATCAAAATTCTAAACTATTTTAGCCTCTGCCTTTAAGACAAAAGCAACAAAATCAGTACCATTGAACATTTTAATAAAATAACAAAGACAATGTGAATACAAGATAAGAGAGGGAGGGATGGGATGTAATGGAAATCTTAAAGATAAAAGCACTCCTGTCTATAAGAAAGAGATTGACAGCATCAAAGATGAATATACCTTATGATACCTAGCTTTCTTGTTAAGCTTTACAAGCATCAAAAACATATCATTTGTAATCCAAAATCTCATGTAAAAAAAAAAAAACCATTCTAAAATTTTGAAAGTAATTACTAATTCTCCCTCCAATTGTACGCCAAGAAGATAAGCAAGAAGGAAAAGAGAATGAGAATACTCTTTTGATTAAAAGGACAGAGAATGAGAATGCTTCTTCCAATTCAGCTTCGATATGTGATTGAGATTGATGTTCCTTCGTTTTGCATTTTGTTTTCTTTTGTTTATCCTTTGGTTTTGTTTTTTTACTTAGTACTATTGATTATTTCATCTAATGCTTCAACTTAGAAGTCGAAATAATTGGTCTTTATATAATAATTCCTGTGGGATTTATATGTTTTCTTTCTTTTTTGTTTTTTAAACATTTAAAAGCGGGCATTTTTTTCTAGGTTCGAAGGAAGAGTCATAGCTTCTGTTTTTGGCATGTTATTTGGTTGTTAATGCTCTGTTTCATGAAGTTTATAAGATCATAGGTTCTCTAGTTTGGAACAGGTTTCATTACTCTGAAATTTATGTACATTGCTCTTAGAAATAAATGGTTTTCATGGATGGCTTTATTTGGCCTTTATATCTTTCAGGTTACTTGAGTATGTTAATGCTTTATCTAGTATTATTACACATTTGCATCCAATTCATTTTTGGTATTTTTTGGGCATCGTGCCCCTTCTGCTGTTTTTGTTGTAGAATTTGTATATGTCTGCCTCATTTGGGTTTAAGGATAAGAGGACTCTGAGAATATTTGGGTTCAAAAGCTGTACGATTGTTATCCCATAACATTTTTTATTTCTGTTGATTTCTTTATTCCAGGTAGACATGTTCTATCCACCCTTTGGTGTTCCTTGAAAAAGAAGGCTTGGTTGCTTGGTTCCCTATTGTTAATCACATGAAGTTGTCTTACTTTTCAGAAAAAAAAAAAAGGAAAAGACTAAAGAGAAAGAAAAAGAGAATATTGAAGCCATTCCAAGAGAAAAGGAGCAAGAAAGGGACAAAGAACTGCTAATTGAACACGAAAAACAAAAGAAAAAAAAAGTACAACGTCTAGTGCCCAATTTAGTTTCGTGGATCAATTTAATTTGGTTATAGAAACTAAATAAGTTTAAGAAAAAAAACATTCTAAAGTTTTGAAAGTAATTACTAATGTTCCCTTAAACAAGAAGAAATGAAAGAAAAGAGAATGAGAATACTCTTTTGGTTAAAGGAAAAGACTAAAGAGAAAGAGAATATTGATGATACCATTCCAAAGAGATGAAGGAGCAAGAAAGGGATAAAGAGCTGATAATTAAACAGGATAAACAAAAGAAAAAAAGTCTATATCTATCGTGCAATTTAGTTTCATGGATTTATTTAATTTATCTAACTTGTAAAAATTGCAAGGAATAATTGTATATCTGTTGCAAGCTTAGAACCTTACAACTAGGGCCTTGTTATTTCTTTGAACTAAGAATCTAATTAGCATGCTGTTTATTTACTTTAGCGGGAAATTAAATAGCTTCAATTACACAGGAATTAAAGGCATTTCTCAATTCAATAGAATATCTTTGATTATTGCTTATTTTAGATAACTTTCTAAAAATTGTTTCCATTAGATAATTAACTAAAATTTAAGATTTTGAAAAGAGAATGATTAAATCAACCATTTAGACCAACAATCAATAACATGTTATCCTCTTCATAAGAATCACCCTTCCAAAATTTAAAAGAATATATCTATTTCTTAATTTATACCGATCTTGTCATGAGTAAAGAGAAAGCAATGTTTGTATCGACTGGAACTTGCTTCATCGAATCTGGGCAATGATTTACTGCTATTGTAGACTATGAACCTTTTGTAAATCATTCTCTGTTTTTGCATATTAATGAATATAACTTTGCTTTTCAAAAAAAAAAAAAAGAAAAAAAAAGCAATGAATATAAGAGATTACTTTCAATAAAGATAAATTATGAGTGCATATATATATATATATATATATATATATTTTTTTTTTTCTTTTACTTTTAAAGAGTAACCTTTAGATGCTCGACCTTTACTCTCCCTCGAAGTTATGCCATTCTAATTTGATAGTTCTCATAGATTTTTTGAGATAAAATAGAAAGAAATAAGTATTTTTTAATGTTTTTCAAAAAAGATAAATTGTTTCATTTCGAAATGTAATTATATATGTATGTATAATATTTTAAATTGAACTTGAGATGTTGATGTCTCATATTAAGAGAAAGCTTGGGTTCCTATTGATTGGTGATACCATACACACTTATACAATAGAAAAAAACAGTGCATAAATTCTTGGTTTTAATTACAAATATTGTTTAATTAATTAAAAAAATAAAGATGAATTTGCTGAGAATAAAGAAAGAAAACAACAGTAAGAATTCCTTTCATTCTAAACAAGTTGCCACTCTCATATAAATATTTGAACCATGGACTTAAGCTTCCATAAATAACCATAAACACATTTTGCTGCTAATCAACCCACAAACTTACAAAGAAACAAACAGAAAGGAGAGATGGAGCTGCTTCGTCATTTTAGCCATGAACATCCACTGATTTTCAATGAAGAGCAAAGCCATGAAAGTGAGAAGCAGGCTTATTGCTTAGGATGTGGGGAGATGGTTTCGGGTCCAAGCTTTAGCTGTGCAGAGTGCGGGTTTTACCTTGACAAGAAGTGCACTGAGGCACCTTCACAGCTGAATCACCCCTTTCACTGCAACCACAGCCTTAATCTTCTAGCAAGCTCACCATATGATGCAAGTCCGTGTATTTGTGATTTCTGTGGTGAAATATGTGACAAGTTTGTTTATCATTGTTCTTGTCATTTAAACCTTCATATCAAATGTGCATTGTTTTCATATAACATTGCTGAAAAAAGAATTGGAGAGCTTCAACAAATTACTCGTATAGATCCATCGATCTCTATGGAAATTGGTAATGAAGAACTCGAAAGAGCTGAGTGCTTTGCATGTTGGAAGCCGTTACTAGATTCTGTGTACTTATCTCCTGATTGTGGATTTTACCTACATGCCAAATGTGTTGATCTACCTGCAGTCAATCACCTTCCCCTCCATGAACATCCTCTTATTTTACAGTTTAACAGTGAACTTCTCTTTTGCAAGATATGCCAAGAAACCCAACTTAGGGGATTTGTTTATTGTTGTTCAATTTGCAAGTTTGCTCTTCACATTGAATGCGGGTCACCACCACCAATCATTGAAGATAAAAGTCATCAACACCCTTTCATCCTATTTTGGAGACGTGTCCCATTCATTTGTGATGCATGTGGCACTGAAGGGAATTATGTATCCTACATTTGTTCTACCTGCGGCATTATAGTCCATAGGAAATGCATTTCATTGCCGCGCACCCTTAAACACCCATGGCATTTTGAGCACCCCATTTCCCACACCTATTTCCTTGGGCAAGATAAGTTTAAATCATGGGAATGCGGAATTTGCCATCTAAAGGATGTGAATTCAAAGCATGGAAGCTACTCTTGTTCTATTTGCGATTATATTGTCCATGTGAATTGTGCAATAGAACAATATAACTGGTACGATTTTGATGAGTCTGGAATAATAGATGAGAGTCTTGAAGAAAATTCAGCGTTGCAACCATATTCTATCATTAAGGAGACCAAAGATGGAGAAAATGTGATAGTCACCGAGATAAAACATTTTGGCCATGAACACAATTTAATTTTAAGCAATGATGTCAAGGATGACAAATGTTGTGACGGTTGCGTGTTATCCATCTTTACTTCTTATTACTATTGTTCACAATGTAATTTCTTTTTTCACAAATCTTGTGCTGAATCACCGAGGAAGAAGCGCCTTTGGCGACACAGACACATGAAGCCTCATCAACTTATTACTTCAGACGGCATTCGCATATGTGATTATTGTAGGAATAAAACTAGTGGTTTTGCCTACACCTGTGTTGAATGCAACGAATGTTGTTGCCTTCGATGTGCTTTAATTTCCTTTTCTCTCAAACATCAAGGGCATGAACACCCCCTCTCCATTCAAAAGTATCAAGGGTTGTGTAATGCTTGTGGTAGGTCTTTCAAGTTTGCATATACATACAGATGTAAGAGTTGCAATTTCTCTTTGCACCTTAAATGTATGGATCTATCACATAAAGCTCGACACAAATCTGATGTGCATCATTTCATACTCACTTATCGTGATGATAATGATTATTCAGAATCTCATTATTGTGACATATGTGAAGAAGAAAGAAATCCAAACCATTGGTTTTATTATTGTGCAATATGTGACACATCAGCTCATCCCCGTTGTATTATTGGAGAATATCCATTTATCAAGCTTGGGAGCATCTACACAAAAGAAGATCATCCACACCCTCTCACTTTTGTTCAGATGGTTTATTATTATCCAGAATGCCATGCTTGTGGTGAGCTCTGCCTTGATCTAGCTCTTGAATGTAAAACAATTGGATGCAACTACATTGTTCATTGGAGATGTGAAGAATTTTCTTTGTGCAGTAGTGATGAGACAGATGAGACAAATGAGTAGTTTAATGGTGGCACTCAAAACTGCTGCTTTGTCTTGTTGTTTCTAAACCATTCTGCCTAAGTATTTGTGTTCTTGTTGGATTGTTATCATTTGAGAATTTCCAAAATTCTGACTTAATAGAAATAATGTAATTGGAATTATTTTATGATATTTCTATTACATATTTGAATATTGGAAAATCGTTTGGTATCTATAAGAATCTCTGTTTTTCAACTCAATCAATTGATTTGCTATCACTCGAAGAGTTTATTACATAGTTTATCAAATATTATGCGTTGTTATGTGTTTCAGAAATGCTGAATTTCTTCTTTGATTATATTAATTTTTTAGTAGTCTTGCACATAAATATCCTTTTAAAAAAATCTATTTTGTTCTTTTGTTGATTCTGCAATAATTGTAAACTTTATCGTTTTCTAATAATGATGGATGAATCAGAAAGTAATAGAAAGAGTCCAATCCATTTCCTAATCTTTGCTTTAAACTTGTCAAGGAATTTTGCTAAAACTCCATTTGGTCGAGCAAAGATTTATCACTGTCTTTTGCATTAAATCATTCTATAATTTATCAAACATCATAACAATACCTGCAAAATTGCCTAAGAAACAAGTACCATAATGTCAATAAAGGAATGAAGAATTGTACAAAAGATTCTTTTTCCAGGTATAACTTTGACAGATATTACAATCAATAATAGAATGTCATTGACTTCTTCATTTAACAGATAATAAGAACAACCCAAGTGCCTTCAATTCTTTCCTCCAAACAATCTCCCCTGTAAAAGAAACATATTTTCTACCAAAAAGAAAATGTAAAAAAAAAGGAAAACTAAAAGTTTAATATTACCTCTTGATAATACAACAACTAATTAAATTTGCTTGTGTTAACGTTTCATTAATTGTAAATGATTTAATGTTATGTAATTGAGGGTGAGCCCATGTTTAAATTTTCTCATAGGTTCATCCCCTTAAACTCGTTAAATTTGCCGGGAAGATTCCAGAGGTTAAAGATTTTATACTTGCTAGTAACATAATTGATTAGAATATAAACGAAACAATTCCAAAATAATCAACTAAGGTTTAAAATTTGAGTGATCACCGTCTCTGCTCCTCTTTCTCTCCCTCCCACTCTCCCTCCACACTCAAACTTAGAACTTTGTTTGATCATATTTGAAATGTTTAGTTTAATAAGGTTTCAAAGTGAATACAAGACAAGCGAGGGCTGAGATGTAATGGAAACCTTAAGGCACCACTGTCTATAAGAAAGAGATTGACAACACCAAAGATAAATATTTTTTTTTTCTAATTTTCAAAAAAAAAAATCAAAGACTAATATACCTTATGATACCTAGCTTCCTTTCTAAGCTTTTCAAGAATCAGAAACATGTCATTTATAATCCAAAATCACATGTAAACAAAAGCCATTCTAAAGTTTTGAAAGTAATTACTAATGCTCCCTCCCATTGTACGCCAAGAAGAAAAGTAAGAAGGAAAAGATAATGAGAATACTCTTTTGGTTAAAGGAAAAGACTAAAGAGAAAGAGAAAGAAAATATTGATACCATTTCAAGAGTAAAAGAGCAAGAAAGGGATAAAGAACTGCTAATTGCAAGGAATAACTGTAAATCTATTGCAAGCTTAGAACCTTACAACTATGGCCTTGGTATTTTTTTGAGCAAAGAATCTAATTAACATGCCGTTTATTTACTTTAGTGGGAAATTAAATAGCTTCAATTACATAGGAATCAAAGGCATTTCTGAATTCAATAGAATATCTTTGATTATTGCTTATTTTAGATAACTTTCTAAAAATTGTTTCCGTTAGATAATTAACTATAATCTAAGATTTTGAAAAGAGAATGATTAAATTAACCATTTAGATCAACAATTGATAATGTGTTATCCTCTTTATAAGGATCACTCTTCCAAGATTTAAAAGAATATGTCTCTTTTTTAATTTATACCAATCTTGTCATGCGTAAAAAGAAAGTAATAAATATGAGAGATAACTTTTAATAAAAATAAATTCTGAGAACATAATTTTTTGTTTTGTTTTAGTTTTCAAGAGTAATCTTTAGATGTTCTGCCTTTGCTCCCCTTCAAAGTTATGTCAGACTTTTGATAGTGTTTATATATTTTTAAAGATAAGGCAATAATAGTCATTTTCTAATTCTTTTTGGAGGAGATAAATTGTTTAATTCCAAAACGTAATTATATATTATTATATAATTAAGTTGAGATGCTGATGTATTCTCCTTCAGACAAAGCTTGGGTTTTCTATAGATTGGTGTTACCATGTACCCTTATATAATATGAAACGAATGTGCATAATTCTTAGTTTTAATTAGAAATATTGTCTTTCTTTACAATAATCAAAATATTTCATTATCATATGTACCAAAAAGTTATTAATATGATATTTTATTATCATACAATGCTAAGTTGGCCTAGAACACTGTAAATTGTGTGCCTTTTATCAAACAGGTTTAAGGGAAGCTAGGAAATGATAAAACAGAAGATCTCGCTTGGCAAACAAACTAATGTAATCAAGCTCATGTGCTTTCTCCAACTACCCAAATTTCTATTAGAAAGTTGGATTAAGTCCAAATGAATTAGATTAAATATGATCAATTTGACAAGAAAATATTGGCAATTACTTACTTTTGTAGAAATGTGCATTATTTTTCGTATGAAAATATAAGCTTAAATATGTTGCTTGCGTACATCCATTTATCTTTATTATTGAAAAACATTATAATGAACTCTAAAGCTATGATGGCTTCTAGTTTCCAAAACAAATGTATGGTTGTTTAGATTGTAGATTTTTTTTTCTTTTTTGTGTAGCCAATATTTTGGCTATGCTACCACTTAATTAACTGCCAATCTGGTTTAACTGAAAATTCTAACCATTTGTACTCTTGTGATTTGGGCTACAAATGGCGATTTGGTCATACATATTTTGTTTTGACAATGAGAAATGACAATTTTTTAAAATTTTCCTTGAGGGAACACCTTATCAATTAGAACTTCATACTTTTACTTGGAAGTCTCATGTTTGAATTTTCATATAAATAAGATGAGATTTATAAAATGATAGAAGGTTAGTTTTTATTATGTAGTCCAAAATCAAATGGAAAAAAAAAAAAACCATTCTTAAGTTTTAATTTGGTTATGGAAACTAACTACAAAAAATTGAAAGGAATTTGTAAATCTCTTGCAAGCTTTAGAACCTTACAATTTTTTAAAATTTTTTTCCATTTGATAATTAACTATATATAATCCAAGATTTTGAAAGCAAATATCCAGGGTATTATAGAGAAAGAGTGGATAGATGTTAATAATAATGAAAAAAAGAAGAAGAAAGAATAGGTGAAAAAGAAAAAAAGAAAAAAGGGAAATAAAGAGAATTTTACTTTATTCTTTTCAAGTTTATTTTGTGATTAAATTAACCATTTAGATCAACAATCAATAACGTGTTATCCTCTCTATAAGAATTACTTTTTCAAGATTTAAAATAATATATCCTTTCTCATAAGTGAAGAGAAAACAAGGAATATGAGAGATAACTTTTAATAAAAAAATAAATTCTGAAAGCATAATTTTTTTTTTCTTTTACATTTTAAGAGTAACCGTTAGATGCTCCACCTTTGCCTCCCTTCAAAGTCATGCCATTATTTTGATAGTGTTTATAGATTTTTCGAGATAAGGTAGAAATAGCCATTTTCTAATACTTTTCAAAAGAGATAAATTGCTCCATTCTAAAATGTAATTACATATACATATATATATATATATATATATATATATTTCAAATTTAAGTCGAAATGCTGATGTGTCCTCTTTCAAATAAAGCTTGGGGTTCCTATTGATTGATAATACCATATACACTTATACAATATGAAATATATGTGCATAAATTCTTGATTTTGATTAGAAATAATTTTTCTTACAATAATCAAAATATTTCATTATCATATGTCTAAAAAATATTAATATGTTTTTTATTCACAACATATTTATTTTGCTTTGGCTACCATGGGAAACAGTGGAAAGTAATTAGAAAAAATTAAAGATGAATTTGCAGATAAACATTGAAAGAGATGGAAAATGAATCTTCCATTTAAAAACTAGATTGTTATTCGAAACAGAAAGAGATATATTAGAAAGAAAGAAAGAAAAGAGGGGTAAAAATTCCTTTCTTTTTAAACAAGTTGCCATTCTCATCACCGAAACAATATAAATATTTGAGTCATAGGCTTAAGCTTCCATAAGTAACCATAAACACATTTAGCTGCTACTCAAACCAAAAACTTACATAGAACAAAAAAAAAAAAAGAGAGATGAAGCTGCTTCATCAATTTAGCCATCAACATCCACTGATTTTCAATGAAGAACAAAGCCATGAAAGTGAGAAGCAGGCTTATTGCTCAGCATGTGGGGAGTTGCTGTCGGGTCCAAGCTTCAGCTGTGTGGAGTGTGGGTTTTACCTTGACATGAGGTGCGCCGAGGCACCTTCACAGCTAAATCACCCCTTTCACCGCAACCACAGTCTTGATCTTCTAACAAGCTCGCCATATAGGACAGGTTCGTGTACTTGTCATTTCTGCAACAAAAAGTGTGAGAAGTTTGTTTATGATTGTTCTTGTAATTTAAACCTTCATATCAAATGTGCTTTGTTTTCGTATAACATGGCTGAAAAAAGAATTGGAGAGCTTCAACAAATTGCCCGTATAGATCCATTGATCTGTACGGAAAATGGTAATGAAGAACTCAAAAGAGCTAAGTGCGTTGCATGTTGGAAGCCGTTACTAGATTCTGCGTACTTATCTCCTGATTGTGGGTTTTACCTACATGTGGAATGCACTGATCTACCTGTGGAAATCAATCACTTTTTTCATCATGAACATCCTCTTATTTTATGGTTTTGCGGTGAATATTTTAACAACATTCGCCAGCGTCTCTCTTGCAACATTTGCAACATAACCCCACGTAAGGGAATTTTTTTATTGTTGTTCAATTTGCAAGTTTGCTCTTCACATTGAATGTGCATCACCAACCCCACCAATTATTGAAGATAAAAATCATCAACACCCTTTCACCCGACTTCGGAGACGTGTCCCATTTGTTTGTGATGCATGTGGCTCTTCAGGAAATCATGTATCCTACATTTGTTCTATATGTGACATTATGGTCCACAGGAGTTGCATTTCATTACCACACATCCTCAAACACCCAGGGCATTTTGAGCACCCCATTTCCCACACCTATTTCTTAGGGCAAGATAAGTTTAAATTGTGGGAATGCAGAATTTGCAATCTAGAGGATGTGAATTCAAATTATGGAAGCTACTATTGTTCTGATTGCGAATATGTTGTCCATGTGATTTGTGCAATAGAAGAATATAATTGGTATGATTTTGATGAGTCAGGAATAATTGATGAGAGTCTTGAAGAAAATTCAGCATTGCAACCATATTCTATTATTAAGGAGATCAAAGATGGAGAAAATGTAGTAGCAATCGAGATAAAACATTTTAGCCATCCACACAACTTAGTTTTAAACAATGACGTCAAGGATGATAAATGTTGTGACGCTTGCGTGCTACCCATCTCTACTTCTTATCATTATTGTTCACAGTGTAATTTCTTTCTCCACAAATCCTGCGCTGAATTACCAAGGAAAAAACATCTTTCGCTTCATAGTCACACGAAGCCTCATCAACTTACTTCAAACCGCATTTTCAAATGTGCACTATGTTGGAACGAAACTAATGGTTTTGCCTACACCTGTGCTGAATGCAACATTTGTTACTGCCTTCGATGTGCTTCAATTTCTGATTCTCTCAAATATGAAGGACATGAACACCTCGTCTCCTATCAAAAGTATGAAGGGTTATGTAATGCTTGTGGTCAATCTTTAAATTATGCATTCAGATGTAAGCGTTGCAATTTCTCTTTGGATAAGGGTTGTCTCATACTACCACTTAAAGCTCGACACAAATCTGATGTGCATCATTTCACACTTGCTTACGATGATAATGATTATCCAAAATCTCATTATTGTGACATTTGTGAAGAAGAAAGAAATCAAAACTATTGGTTTTATCATTGTGCAATATGTGACAATTCAGCTCATCCCAGATGTGTTCTTGAAGAATACTCATTTATTAAGATTGGGAGCATCTACACAAAAGGAGATCATCCACACGCTCTTACTTTTGTCCAGAAGGTTCATTATTATCCAGAATGTCATGACTGTGGTGAGCCCTGCCTTGATCTAGCTCTTGAATGTAAAATGATTGGATGCAACTACATTGTTCACTGGGAGTGTATAAAACCTCGATTTTAATTTCTTTTTTCTTTTCAACCATAATTATTGTTGTTCAATTCGTGATGAGACAAATAAGCAGTGTGATAATGAGACTCAAGATTGCTACTTTCCCTGGTTGTTTGTAAACTGTTTGTAATTATTCTGTGTAAGTATTTGTGTCCTTGTTTGGATTATTATCATTTAAGAATTTCCAAAATTCTAGCTTGATAGAAGTAATGTAATTGGATTTAATTTAAGATATTTCTGTTACATATTTAAACATTGGAAGATCGCTCGGTTTGTATAAAGTTTTATACTTTTCAACTCAATCAATTGATTTGCTCTCACTCGAAGAGTTTATTATACAGTTATCAAATATTATGCGTTATTACATGCTTAAAAATGCTGAATTTCTTCTTCGATTTTATTAATTTTTTCAGTTGTCTTGCACATAAATTTCCTCTTAAAAACATCCATTTTGTTTTTTTCTTGATTCTTCAATAATTGTAAATTTTCTCGTTTTCTAATAATGATGGATGAATCTGAAAGTAATAGAAATAGTCCAATCCATTTCCTAATCTTTGCTTTGAACTTTTCAAGGAATTTTGCTAAAACCCCATTTGGTCGAGCAAAGATTTACCATTGTCTGTTGCATTAAATCATTCTATATTATTATCAAAGATAATAACAATACATCCAAAATTACCTAAGAAACAAGTACAATAATGTCAATAAAGGAATGATGAATTTGTACAAAAGATTCTTGTTCCAGTTATAACCTAGACAGATAATACAATCAATAGAATGTCACTGACTAAATGAAGATATTAAGAACAATCCTGGTGCCTTCTATTATCTCTTCTAAACAATCTCCCCTGTAAAAGAAACATATTTTCTACCAATAAGAAAATGTAAAAGAAACAGGAAAATTAACTAAAAGGTCATTAAGTCTTGAAAATACAACAACTAATTGATTTTGCTTGTGTTTAACCTTTCATTAATTATAAATTGCTCTTCTTGATTTAATGTTTTGTGATTGTAGGTGAGCAGGTTCATCCCCTTAAACTTGTTAAATCTGCAGGGTAGATTCCTGAGGTTAAAGATTTTATACTTACTAATAACATAATTGAATAGAATATAAATGAAACAATTCAAACATAATCAACTAAAGTTCAAAATTTGAGTGATCTCCTTTTCGGCTCCTATCTCTCTCACCCTCCCTCCCACTCTCCCACCACCTCCCCTCCTCATTCAAACTTAAAATTTTGTTTGATCTATTTCAAAGTGAAGACAAGACAAGAGAGTGTGGGATGTAACGGAAACCTTAAAGGCAAAAGCACCACTGTCTGTAAGAAAAAGATTGACAACATCAGAGATGAATATACCTTATGGTATCTAGCTTCGTTGCTAACCCTTCCAAGCATCTGAAACATGTCATTTGTAATCCAAAATCACATGTAAAGAAGAAAAAAGGGGAAGTCATTCTAAAGTTGTGAAAGTAATTACTAATGCTTTCTCCAATTGTACGCCAAGAAGAAAAAAGAAGAAGGAAAAGAGAATGACAATACTCTTTTCGTTAAAGGAAAGACTAAAGAGAGAGAGAGAGAGAATATTGATACCATTCCAAGAGTAAAAGAGCAAGAAAGCGTACAATATCATCCGTGCAATTTAGTTTCATGGATTTATCTAATTTATCTAACTTGTAAAAATTGCAAGGAATAATTGTAAATCTATTGCAAGCTTAGAACCTTACAACTATGGCCTTGGTATTTTTTCGAACAAAGAATCTAATTAACATGCCGTTTAGTTACTTTAGCAGGATATTAAATAGCTTCAATTACACAAGAGTTAAAGGCATTTTTCAATTCAATAGAATATCTTCGATTATTGCTTATTATAGATAATTTTTTAAAAATTATTTTCATTAGATAATTAACTATAATCTAAGATTTTGAAAAGAGAATGATTAAATTAACCATTTAGATCAACAATCAATATATAACATGTTATTCTCTCCTTAAGAATCACCTTTCCAAGATTTAGAAGAATAAGTCTTTTTTTTAATTTACACCGATCTTGTTACGAGTAAAGAAGAGAAAGCAACGAATTTGAGAGATAACTTTTAATAAAAATAAATTCTAAGTGCTCATTTTTTTTTCTTTTACTTTGAAAAGAAACCTTTAGATGCTTCACCTTTGCTCCCTTTGAAAGTTATGCCATTCTAAATTGATAGTTCTGAAACTTTTTTTGAGATAAGATAGAAAGAAATAAGTATTTTTTAATATTTTTCGAAAGAGATAAATTATTTTATTTTGAAATGTAATTATATATATATGTACAATATTTCAAATTTAAGTTGAGATGTTGATGTGTCATCTTCAGACAAAGCTTGGGGTTCCTATTGATTGGTGATACCATATACACATGCGATATGAAAAAAATGTGCATAAACTCTTGGTTTTAATTAGAAATATTGTTTTAATTAAATAGAAAAAAAATAAAGATGAATTTGCTTAAAAGAAAGAAAGAAAACAACAGTAAAAATTCCTTTCTTTCTAAACAAGTTGCCACTCTCATATAAATATTTAAACTATGGACTTAAGCTTCCATAAGTAACCATAAACACATTTTGCTGCTGCTCAACCCACAAACTTAGAGAGAAACAAAAAGAAATGAGAGATGGAGTTGCTTCAACATTTTAGCCATCAACATCCACTGATTTTCATTGAGCAAAGCCATGAAAGTGAGAAGCAGGCTTATTGCTCAGGATGTGGGGAGCTGGTGTCTGGTCCAAGCTTCAGCTGTGTGGAGTGTGAGTTTCACCTTGACAAGAAGTGCGCCGAGGCACCTTCACTGCTGAATCACCCCTTTCACCGCAACCACAGCCTTAATCTTTTAGCAAGTCCACCATATTATGAAGGTTGGTGTTTTTGTCATTTCTGCAACAAAAAATGTGAGAAGTTTGTTTATCATTGTTCTTGTGAGTTACACCTTCATATCAAATGTGCTTTGTTGTCATATAACATTGCTGAAAAAAGAATTGGAGAGCTTCAACAAATTGCCCGTATAGATCCATTGATCTCTACTGAAAATGGTAATGAAGAACTCAAAAAAGCTAAGTGCTTTGCTTGTTGGAAGCCATTACTAGACTATGTGTACTTATCTCCTGATTGTGGATTTTACCTACATGCCAAATGTGTTCATCTACCTGTAGTCAATCGCCATCCCCTCCATGACCTTGAACATCCTCTTATTTTACAGTTTAACAGTAAACGTCTCTCATGCAAGATATGCCAAGAAACCCAACATAGAGGATTTGTATATTGTTGTTCAATTTGCAAGTTTACTCTTCACATTGAATGTGCGTCACCACCACCAATTATTGAAGATAAAAACCATCAACACCTTTCATCCTATTTTGGAAACGTGTCCCATTCATTTGTGATGCATGTGGCACTGAAGGGAATTATGGATCCTACATTTGTTCTCCTTGTAGCATTATAGTCCATAAGAAATGCATTTCATTGCCATGCACCTTCAGACACCCAAGGCATTTTGAACACCCCATTTCCCACACTTATTTCCTTGGGCATGATGAGATTAAATCGTGGGAATGCAGGATTTGCCATCTAGAGGATGTGAATTCAAAGCATGGAAGTTACTATTGTTCTGGATGCGATTATATTGTCCATGTGAATTGTGCAATAGAAGATTATAATTGGTACATTTTTATGAGTCAGGAGTAGAAGAGAATCTTGAAGAAAATTCAGCATTGCTACCATATTCTATTATTAAGGAGACCAAAGATGGAGAAAATATGGTAGCCACCGAGATACAACATTTTAGCCATCAACACAGCTTAGTTTTAAGCAATGACATCGTGGATGATAAATGTTGTGACAATTGCATGATATCCATCTTTACTTCTTATTACTATTGTTCACAATGTAATTTCTTTCTTCACAAACTCTGTGCTGAATTACCAAGGAAGAAGCGTATTTGGTTTCACCGTCATCAGAAGCCTCTTTCACTTACTTATCAGTTAATTTTTCGTTGTCTAATTTGTGAGCGTGAAACTAGTGGTTTTGCCTACAATTGTGCTAAATGCGAGAAATATCTCTGCCTTCGATGTGCCTTAGTTTCTGATAACCCCAAATGTCATGGACATGAACATTTCCTCCCCTTTTATGAAGATTATGAAGGGTTGTGTAATGCTTGTGGTCGTTCTACAAGACAGGCATACAGATGTAAGAGATGCAATTTCTCTTTGCATCGAAAATGTCTCACACCACCACTTACAGCATAACACAAATCTGATGAATATCAGTTCACACTCACTTATGGCGATGATAACAGTTATTCAAAATCTCATTATTGCGACATTTGTGAAAAAGAAAGGAATCCAAAGCATTGGTTTTATTATTGTGCAAGATGTGACAATTCAGCTCATCCTCAATGTGTTCTCGGATAATACTCATTTATCAAGCTCGGGAGCATATACACAGAAAGAAATCATCCACACCCTCTCACTTTGCTTAAGAAGGTTCTTTATTATCCAAAATGCCATAAATGTAGTAAGCTCTGTCTTGATTTGGCTCTTGAATGTAAAACGATTAGATGCAATTATATTGTCCATTGGAAATGTATAAAACCTTATAAACTTTTGGAAAAATTTAGACTGTGGTCTGATCGACGTCGTTTGTTCAAGCAGCGATGAGGCAAATAAGAAGCTTGATGATGGCACTCAAAAATGGTACTTTGCCCGGTTGTTTCTAAACTATTTGCAATTATTCTGTGTAAGTGTGTGTGTCCTTATTTGGATAATTATCATTTGATAATTTCCAAAATTCTGGCTTGATAGAAGTAATGTAATTGAAATAAATTTATGATATTTTTATTACATATTTGAACTTTGAAAGATCGCTTGGTATCTATGAGGTTTTTTATTTTTCAGCTCAATCAATTGATTTGCTATTACTTGAAGAGTTTATTATGTAGTTTATTAATCTTATGTGCTAAAAATGCTGTATTGGCGTTGATTTTAAATTTCCTCGTAAAAACATCCAGTATGTTCTTTTGTTGATTCCTCAATAGTGGAAAGAGTCCAATCCATTTCCTAGTCTTTACTTGAACTTTCCAAATAATTTTGCTTAAACTCCATTTGGTCAATCAAAGACAAAGCAAACCAAAAATTCAGAACTCTTTAGATCAAATTCTCTTTTGAAGAAATTTCCACGGTTAAACTATGAACCTTTAAAACAAGCTTTGATTTATGTAAAGAGAAAGATTTATCATTGTCTGTTGCATTAAATCATTCTATATTATTATCAAAGATGATAACAATACACCAAAATTGCCTAAGAAACAAGTACAAGAATGTCAATAAACTTTGACAGATAATACAGTCAATAGAATGTCACTGACTTCTTCATTTGACAGATATTAAGAACAACCCTTGTGCCTTCCATTCTCTCCTCCAAACAATCTCCCCTGTAAAAGAAACATATTTTGTACCAAGAAGAAAATGTAAAAGAAACATGTTGCCTGGTAACCCCCTTTTATCTTTATTATTGAAAAACATTGTAATGAGCTGTAAAGCTTCGATGGCTCCTAGTATCCAAAACAAATGTATGGTTGATATCCAATATTTTGGCTATGTTACCACTTAATTAACAGGAAATCTATTTTAACTGAGAATTCTAACCATTTGTTCTCTTGTGATTTGGGTTATTAATTAATGGCGATTTGTTTCATACATATTTTGTTTTGACAATGAGAAATGACAATTTTAAATTTTTCTCCAGGGAACACCTTATCAATTAGAACTTCATATTTTAACTTGGAAGCCTCATGTTTGAATCTTCATATAAATAAGATGTCTACATATAAAAAAGATGAGATTTATAAAATGAGATAATGCTACTTCTGATTATGTAGTCCAAAATCAAAAGTAAAAAAAAAAAACACCAGTCCTAAGTTTTAATTTGGATGTGGAAACTAACTAGTAAAAATTGCAAGGAATTAGTAAATCTTTTAGAACCTTACAATTTTCTAAATTTGTTTCCATTAGATAATTAACTATATATAATCCAAGATTTTGAAAGTAAATATGTAGGGTATTCTAGAGAAAGAATGGATAGATATTAATAATAATGAAAAAAAAAAAAAGAATAGGTGAAAAAGAGAAAAAAAAAAGAAAAGGAAATAAAGAGAATTTTATGTTATTCTTTTCAAGTTTATCTTGTGATTAAATTAATCATTTAGATCAACAATCAATAGCGTGTTATCCTTATTGTAAGAATCACTTGTCCAAGATTCAAAAGAATATATCTCTTTCTCTTGAGTGAAGTGAAAACAAGGCATATGAGAAATAACTTTTAATTAAAATAAATTCTGAAAGCATTTTTTTTTTCTTTTCCATTTTAAGAGTAACCTTTAGATGCTCCACTTTTGCCTCCCTTCAAAGTTATGCCATTATTTTGACAGTGTTTATAGATTTTTTGAGATAAGGCAGAAATAGCCATTTTCTAATACTTTTCGAAAGAGATAAATTGTTCCATTCTAAAATGTAATTACATATATATATTTCAAATTGAAGTCAAAATGCTGATATGTCCTCTTTCAAATAAAGCTTGGGGTTTCTATTGATTGATAATACCATATACACTTATACAATATTAAATATATGTGCATAAAGTCTTGATTTTGATTAGAAATAATTTTTCTTACAATAATCAAAATATTTCATTATCATATGTCAAAAAAATATCAATATGTTTTTTATTCACAACATATTTATTTTGCTGTGTCTTCCATGGGAAACAGTGGAAATTAATTAGAAAAAATTAAAGATGAATTTGCAGATAAACATTGAAAGTGACGGGAAATGAATCTTCCATTTAAAAACTATATTGTTATTCGAAACAGAAAGAGATATATTGGAAAGATAGAAAGAAAAGAGGGGTAAAAATTCCTTTCTTTTTAAACAAGTTGCCATTCTCATCACCGGAACAATATAAATATTTGAATCATAGGCTTAATTTTCCATAAGTAACCATAAACACATTTTGCTACTACTCAACCCACAAACTTACAAAGAAACCAAAAAAAAAGGAGAGATGGAGCCACTTCATCATTTTAGCCATCAACATCCACTGATTTTCAATGAAGAGCAAAGCCATGAAAGTGAGAAGCAGGCTTATTGCTCAACATGTGGGGATCTGGTGTCGGGTCCAAGCTTCGGTTGTGAAGAGTGCGGGTTTTACCTTGACAAGAAGTGCGCTGAGGCACCTTCACAGCTGAATCACCCCTTTCATCGTAAACACAGTCTTGAACTTCGAGTAAGTCCGCTACAAAGTAATTTATGTGATTTCTGCTACAAAGCTTGTGAGAAGTTTGTTTATCGTTGTTCTTATTGTGATTTAGACCTCCATATCAAATGTGCTTTGTTTTCATATAACATTGCTGAAAAAGGAATTGGAGAGCTTCGACAAATTGCTCGTATAGATCCATCGATCTCTACGAAAAGTAGTAATGAAAAACTAAAAAAAGCTAAGTGCTTTGCATGTTGGAAGCCGTTACTAGATTCTGTGTACTTATCTCCTGATTGTGGATTTTACCTACATGTGGAATGCGCTGATCTACCTACGGAAATCAATCACCTTTTTCATCATGAACATCCTCTTCTTTTACGGTTTTGTGGTGAATATTTTAACATTGACCAGTGTCTTCCTTGCAACATTTGCAACATAACCCCACGTAAGGGAATTTTTTATTGTTGCTCAATTTGCAAGTTTGCTCTTCACATTGAATGTGCATCACCACCACCACCAATTATTGAAAATAAAAATCATCAACACCCTTTCATCCGATTTCGGAGACGTGTCCCATTCATTTGTGATGCATGTGGCTCCGAAGGGAATCATGTATCCTACATTTGTTCTACATGTGACATTATGGTCCATAGGAGATGCATTTCATTGCCACGCATCCTCAAACACCCAAGGCATTTTGAGCACTCCATTTCCCACACCTATTTCCTTACGCAAGATAAGTTTAAATCGTGGGAATGCAGAATTTGCCATTCAGAGGATGTGAATTCAAAGTATGGGAGCTACTATTGTTCTGATTGCGATTATATTGTTCATGTGAATTGTGCAATAGAAGAATATAATTGGTACAAATTTGATGAGTCAGGAATAATTGATGAGAATCTTGAAGAAAATTCAGCATTACAACCATATTCTATTATTAACGAAATCAAAGATGGAGAAAATGCGGTAGCAATCGAGATAAAACACTTTAGCCATCCACATAACTTAGTTTTAAGCGATGACATCAAGGGTGATGAATGTTGTGATTGTTGCGTCCTATCCATCTCTACTTCTTATTATTATTGTTCACAGTGTAATTTCTTTCTCCACAAATCCTGCACTGAATTACCAAGGAAGAAGCAACTTTGGCTTCACAGTCACACGAAGCCTCATCAACTTACTTCAAACCGCATTTTCAGCTGCGCATGTTGTTGGAACGAAAGTAGTGGTTTTGCCTACACCTGTGATGAATGCAACATTTGTTACTGCCTTCGATGTGCTTTAATTTCTGATACTCTCAAATGTCAAGGACATGAACACCCCCTCTCCTTTCAAAAGTATGAAGGGTTGTGTAATGCTTGTGGTCAATCGTTAAATTATGCACAAAGATGTAAGAGTTGCAATTTCTCTTTGGATTGGAATTGTCTCACACTACCACTTAAAGCTCGACACAAATCTGATGTGCATCATTTCACACTCACTTATCATGATAATGATTATCCAAAATCTCATTATTGTGACATTTGTGAAGAAAAAAGAAATCCAAACTATTGGTTTTATCATTGTGTAATATGTGACAATTCAGCTCATCCCAAATGTGTTCTTGAAAAATACCCATTTATCAAGCTTGGGAACATCTACACAGAAGAAGGTCATCCACACCCTCTCACTTTTGTCCAGAAGGTTCATTATTATCCAGAATGCCAAAGATGTGGTAAGCCCTGCCTTGATATGGCTCTTGAATGTAAAACAATTGGATGCAGCTACATTGTTCACTGGGAGTGTATAAAACCTCGGTTTTAATTTCTTTTTTGTTTTCAACCATAATTATTGCTGTTCAAGTCGTGATGAGACAAATAAGCAGTATGATAATGAAACTCAAGATTGCTGCTTTCCCTGGTTGTTTGTAAACTGTTTGTAATTATTCTATGTAAGTATTTGTGTCCTTGTTTGGATTATTATCATTTAAGAATTTTCAAAATTCTAGCTTGATAGAAGTAATGTAATTGGAATTAATTTAAGATATTTCTGTTACATATTAAACATTGGAAAATCACTTGGTATGTATAAAGTTCTCTACTTTTCAACTCAATCAATTGATTTGCTATCACTCGAAGAGTTTATTAAACAGTTATTAGTTATCATGCACTATTACATGCTTAAAAATGCTGAATTTCTGCATTGATTATATTAATTTTTCAGTGGTCTTGCACATAAATTTCCTTTTAAAAATGTCCCTTTTGTTCTTTTCTTGATTATTCAATAATTGTAAATTTTCTCGTTTTCTAATAACGATGGATGAATCTGAAAGTAATGGAAAGAGTCCAATCCATTTCCTAATCTTTGCTTTGAACTTTTCAAGGAATTTTGCTAAAACTCCATTTGGTCGAGCAAAGATTTACCATTGTCTGTTGCATTAAATCATTGTATATTATTATCAAAGATAATAACAATACATCTAAAATTACCTAAGAAACAAGTACAATAATGTCAATAAAGGAATAAAGAATTTGTACAAAAGATTCTTGTTCTAGTTATAACTTAGACAGATAATACAATCAATAGAATGTCACTGACTAAATGAAGATATTGAGAACAATCCTGATGCCTTCTATTATCTCTTCCAAACAATCTTCCCCGTAAAAGAAACATATTTTCTACCAATAAGAAAATGTACAAGAAACAGGAAAATTAACTAAAAAGGTCATTAAGTCTTGAAAATACAACAACTTATTAATTTTGCTTGTGTTTAATCTTTCATTAATTACAAATTGCTCTTCTTGATTTAATGTTCTGTGATTGTAGGTGAGCAGGTTCATCCTTTTAAACTTGTTAAATCTGCACGGTAGATTCCTGAGGTTAAAGATTTTATACTTACTAATAACATAATTGATTAGAATATAAATGAAACAATTCAAACATAATCAACTAAAGTTTAAAATTTGAGTGATCTCCCTCTCGGCTCCTATCTCTCTCACCCTCCCTACCACTCTCCCACCACCTCCCCTCCTCACTCAAACTTAAAATTTTGTTTGATCTATTTCAAAGTGAACACAAGACGAGAGTGTGGGATGTAATGGAAACCATAAAGACAAAAGCACCACTGTTTATAAGAAAAAGATTGACAACATCAGAGATGAATATACCTTATGGTACCTAACTTCGTTGCTAAGCCTTCCAAGCATCTTTATTCAACGTCGTTTGTTCAAGCAGCGATGAGGCAAATAAGAAGTTTGATGATGGCACTCAAAAATGCTGCTTTGCCCGGTTGTTTCTATACTATTTGCAATTATTCTCTGTAAGTGTGTGTGTCCTTATTTGGATTATTATCATTTGATAATTTCCAAAATTCTGGCTTGATAGAAGTAATGTAATTGAAATTAATTTATGATATTTTTATTACATATTTGAACTTTGGAAGATCGCTTGGTATCTATACGGTTTTTTATTTTTCAGCTCAATCAATTGATTTGCTATTACTTGAAGAGTTTATTATATAATTTATTAAATGTTAATGTGCTAAAAATGCTGAATTTGCATTGATTATAAATTTCCTCGTAAAAACATCCAGTATGTTCTTTTGTTGATTCCTCAATAGTGGAAAGAGTCCAATCCAGTTCCTAGTCTTTGCTTGAACTTTCCAAATAATTTTGCTTAAACTCCATTTGCTCAATCAAAGACAAAGCAAACCAAAAATTCAGAACTCTTTAGATCAAATTCTCTTTTGAAGAAATTTCCATGGTTAAACTATGAACCTTTAAAACAAGCTTTGATTTATGTAAAGAGAAAGATTTATCATTGTCTGTTGCATTAAATCATTCTATATTACTATCAAAGATGATAACAATACACCAAAATTGCCTAAGAAACAAGTACAAGAATGTCAATAAACTTTGACAGATAATACAGTCAATAGAATGTCACTGACTTCTTCATGTGACAGGTATTAAGAACAACCCTTGTGCCTTCCATTCTGTCGAAACGTGCGGGTCCGGGAACCCGACCGCTAGACGTGAATGTGAAAACTCACTAAAAATTAAACTAGGAGTCGCCACCAATCTTTTTTTTTTACTAGGTGCGATTGGCCACCTATTGACTCGATTCTAATCGATGAAAACTTAAATTAATTTTAAGCCCACCGAAAAGAACCTTAAACCGGTCTACAATTTTCTGGATCTAGGTTCGGGAGTACGGTTACGCCCGGGGAAGGATTAGCACCCCTCGGACGCCCGTTCCATGAACGGTACCGTTTTTAGATTATCATATTGGGCTTTAATTTCACTAGATTTCCTTAATTATTATTTTTTATTTTATCTCCTATTTAACCTAAAATGGAATGCAAATGGGTGGCGAGATGCATGGCGTGAGATAAAAATGCCGGACAAATAACCTTTTATCGAGGATATTTTCCGAATCCGCCCATCATACTGGTGGGACTCGGGATATTCTCTCACTTAGGGAATTATCCGAGAAACTCGCCTTCGCAAATTCGACGAATAATTCCCGTCATCGGGGTCATCGTACGCTTGCTTTTTTTTAAAAAAAAAATATTTTTGTGCATGATGAACCCAATTCGGGCAAAAGCCTTTTATTAAAGATGGTTCTCGAGCCCTCCCATCATACTGGTGGGACTCGGGGACATCTTTTCACCTAAGGAACTTTTCGAGAAATACCCGCCTTCGCAGGATCCCCGAAAGATCCCATCATCGGGGCTTAAACTCGAAAACAGAAATATTTATATGCAATGATATGTATGATGCAATACATACATGCTATGCTGATGCAATTATCTATTTTTTGTTATTATTAATTATTTTTATTTTATTATATATTTTATTATCATATTTTCTATTCTTATTTCTTATTATTATATTTTTTTTATACTTTACATTTTTTGTTTTAAATTCTTATGTTTTCCATTTATACTTAGACAAATTGCTTATAATTCTATGTTATTTTAGTGAACCAAAATTATATATTTTTTATTATAAAATTTTTATTTTATATATATTCTTATATTTTTATTATTATATATTTCATAAGCAATCTTTTATTCAAACCTAATGTCTAATATCTTATTATATATATATATATATATTACTATTTTTATTTTTAATTTTTTTACATTTTTTATGCCATTTAATATTCGATGCTTAATTTTAAATTAGTTGTTTTTTATTATTATTTATTTATTTATTCTTTTTTACTTAATGTCATGTATATTGTATTTTCACAAATCAATTATTTATTATATGTTTGAATTGTTATTATTTTATCATTTTTTTATCATTTATTATTTATTTATTATTTTTATCAAGTAATTTTTTGCATAATCAAACTCTTTATTTATTAAGAATTTCGGAATCTTGAAATCGAGGCCCTCCCATCGTACTGGTGGAGCCTTGATTCGAATTCCGAACCTAGGGAATAGAAGCCCGAGATTGTGACTTTTCGCGTCTCGACCGATCATCCCATCATCGGCATCAAATTGAGCAGTTATCTTATTTATATTAATTAGTTCTTTATCTTATCCTATTTTCATTCTCTCTCCATTTATATAGAACTACCCTTTTCACCTAATTTGATTTTTCCATATTTTGTTTCATCGTATTTTAATTCTAGTTCTTCCTAATTTATTTTCACTCTTATTATCTCTACATAAATTTTCATGACTATGTATCTCGTAAATATGTTCCACATTTCATCTTCTCCCACCTTTATATATTTTTTACACAAACAATCTGCTAAATATCATATGTATTTTAACTAAAATAATGCTCTAATGAAACTAATTAGCTTTTTTTATAAATTTTATGTCAAACTCAGCACCACAAAATCAGGACAATATATCTATAACAATAAAAAATGAAGAATTTACCTTGCTAAGAACAGCCACTCCCTCCAGCACCGAGACGACGTCGCTTTGTAGTCGAAAGGAGGTCTTGGGTAAGTCAAAACGGTGCCATTTTTTGACTTTTGAACCTCCCTTCTTCTTCACTTTTCCTCTATTTTCTCTCTCTAATGGCCGGCTACTCAATCTCTCTAAACTTCTATTTTATTTTTTTGCTTTTGCTCTCTCTTACTCAAGATCTCCCTTCACTTACCATTCCTCTCCTTTCCGTCCTCTCACCCGATCTTTACCGTCGCGGACACGGCACCGTTACCAGATCTGATGCCGCGGCTCTACCTCTCTCTCTTTCTCTCTATCTCCTCTTTCTTCTCGTCGACTACCCAGATCGGGCTCTCCCCTTTTCCGTCGGCTCCAACCAAGCTTCGACCTACCGACGGTGTAAAAACCCAAAGCTTTCTTACTTTGACCGGCGACAATAAAATCGGACCCAAAAAAGAACCTTAACTCTCACTCTTTCTCTACCGCCGACGCCTCTATCTCTCTATCTCCTACCGGCGATGGCTTCCTCCTTCTCCTCTCTCACCTAAAAAACCCAAGATCTCTCCAAACGGTAGCATGAAATTCCCCTAAATCTCTCTAAAAAAAACAAACCAAAAAAGAATCCCCCCAAAAAAAAGACACAGCCGCCTGCTTTATCCCATTGTGATTTTTCTATCCCTTTTTTTATTTTTTGATTCTTTCTAGTATATTTCTTTTTATGGTGGATTGTGGTTTTTTGTTGCTAGAGTCTAAGGTTTTTTTTTGTTGTGTTTTTCTTCCCCCGGATGCTACAATGCCCCCTCTCCTTTATACCCGATTTCCTGGTTCTGGAGGGGGCACGCTCCATTGCCTTGTCCCTGGGCACCCGGGGGCAAGTTCCACTATCCTGCCAGACGCGAATTTTTCGCGTCTGGCAGGTGAGAGAGGTGCCTGGCAAGGTGCGGACGTACCTCTCTCCTTTCTTTTTTCATCACATTTTTTTTTATATATATATATATTTTTAATTTTTCTTGTTTATAATTTAGTGTCTACACATTCTCTCCTCCAAATAATCTCCCCTGTAAAAGAAACATGTTGCCTGGTAACCCCCTTTTATCTTTATTATTGAAAAACATTATAATGAGCTGTAAAGCTTCGATGGCTCCTAGTATCCAAAACAAATGTATGGTTGATATCCAATATTTTGGCTATGTTACCACTTAATTAACTGGAAATCTAGTTTAACTGAAAATTCTAACCATTTGTACTCTTGTGATTTGGGTTATAAATGGCGATTTGTTTCATACATATTTTGTTTTGACAATGAGAAATGACAATTTTAAATTTTTCTCCAGGGAACACCTTATCAATTAGAACTTCATATTTTAACTTGGAAGCCTCGTGTTTGAATCTTCATATAAATAAGATGTCTTCATATAAAAAAGATGAGATTTATAAAATGAGAGAAGGTCACTTCTGATTATGTAGTCCAAAATCAAAAGTAAAAAAAAAAAAACCATTCGTAAGTTTTAATTTGGTTGTGGAAACTAACTAGTAAAAATTACAAGGAATTTGTAAATCTTTTAGAACCTTACAATTTTCTAAAATTTGTTTCCATTAGATAATTAACTATATATAATCCAAGATTTTGAAAGTAAATATGTAGGGTTTTCTAAAGAAAGAGCGGATAGATATTAATAATAAGTAAAAAAAAAAAAGAAGAAGAAAGAAAGAATAGGTGAAAAAGAGAAAAAAAAAAGAAACGGAAATAAAGAGAATTTTACATTATTCTTTTCAAGTTTATCTTGTGGTTAAATTAATCATTTATATCAACAATCAATAGCATGCTATCCTTTCTATAAGAATCACTTGTCCAAGATTTAAAAGAATATATCTCTTTCTCGTGAGTGAAGTGAAAACAAGGAATATGAGAAATAACTTTTAATAAAAATAAATTCTGAAAGCATATTTTTTTTTTCTTTTCCATTTTAAGAGTAACCTTTAGATGCTCCACCTTTGCCTCCCTTTAAAGTTATGCCATTATTTTGATAGTGTTTATAGATTTTTTGAGCTCAGGCAAAAATAGCCATTTTCTAATACTTTTCGAAAGAGATAATTGTTCCATTCTAAAATGTAATCACATATATATTTCAAATTTAAGTCGAAATGCTAATGTGTCCTCTTTCAAATAAAGCTTGGGGTTCCTATTGATTGATAATACCATATACATTTATACAATATGAAATATATGTGCGTAATTTAATTCTTGCTTTAATTAGAAATATTTTTTTGATAATAATCAAAATATTTCATTATCATATGTACCAAAAGAAAATATTATTATGTTTTTTGTTCACAACGTAATTATTTTACTTTGGCTACCATGGGAAACAGTGGTAATCAAATAGAAAAAATTAAAGATGAATTTGCAGATAAACAGTGAAAGAGATGGGAAATGAATCTTCCATTGAAAAACTAGATTGTTATTTGAAACAGAAAGAGATATCTTGGAAAGAAAGGAAGAAAACAAGGGTAAAAATTCTTTTCTTTTTTAAACAAGTTGCCATTCTCATCACCTGAACAATATAAATATTTGAATCATACGCTTAAGCTTCCATAAGTAACCACAAACACATTTTTTAAACAAGCTACTCAACCCACAAACTTACAGAGAAACAAAAAAAAAGGAGAGATGGAGCTGCTTCAACATTTTAGCCATGAACATCCACTGATTTTCAATGAGGAGCAAAGCCATGAAAGTGAGAAGCAGGCTGATTGCTCAGCATGTGGGGATCTGGTGTCGGGTCCAAGTTTCAGTTGTGAAGAGTGCAGGTTTTACCTTGATAAGAAGTGTGCCGAGGCACCTTCACAGCTGAATCACCCCTTACATCGCAAACACTACCTTGATCTTCAAGCAGGACCTCCATATGAAGGTGCATTCTTCTTTTGTCAATTCTGCTTCAAAAAATGTGAAAAGTTTTTGTATGATTGTTCTTGTGGATTACTCTTTCACATCAAATGTGCTTTGTTTTCATATAACATTGCTGAAAAAAGAATTGGAGAGCTTCAACAAATTGCCCGTATAAATCCATTGATCTCTACGGAAAATGGTAATGAAGAACTCAAAAAAGCTAAGTGCTTTGCATGTTGGAAGCCATTACTAGATTCTGCATACCTATCTCCTGATTGTGGATTTTACCTACATGCCAAATGCGCTGATCTACCTGCAGAAATCAATCACCCTTTTCATCGTGAACATTCTCTTATTTTACAGTTTTGCGGTGAATATTTTGACGACTTTAGCCAGCATCTCCCTTGCAACGTTTGCCAAGTAACCCAACGTAAGGGATTTGTTTATTGTTGTTCAATTTGCAAGTTTGCTCTTCATATTGAATGCGCATCACCACCACCACCAATTATTAAAGATAAAAACCATCAACACCCTTTCATCCGATTTCGGATACGTTTTCCATTCATTTGTGATGCATGTGGCTCTTCAGGGAATCATGTATCCTACATTTGTTCTACTTGTGAGACTATAGTCCATAAGAGCTGCATTTCATTGCCACGCATCCTCAGACACCCATGGCATTTTGAGCACCCCATTTCCCACACCTATTCCGTTGGGCAAGATAAGTTTAAATCGTGGGAATGCAGAATTTGTCATCTAGAGGGTGTGAATTCAAAGTATGGAAGCTACTCTTGTTCTGATTGCGATTATATTGTCCATGTGAATTGTGCAATAGAAGAATATAATTGGTACGATTTTGATGAGTCAGGAATGATAGATGAGAGTCTTGAAGAAAATTCAGCATTGCAACCGTATGCTTTTGTTAAGGAGATCAAAGATGGAGAAAATGTGGTAGCAATTGAGATAAAACATTTTAGCCATCAACACAACTTAATTTTAAGCAATAACATCAAGGATGATAAATGTTGTGATGGTTGCGTGCTATCCATCTCCACCTCTTATTATTATTGTTCACAATGTAATTTCTTTCTCCACAAATCTTGTGCTGAATTACCAAGGAAGAAGCATCTTTGGGATCACCGTCATCATGGTAAGCCTCTTTCACTTACTTCAGGGTTCATTTTCCAATGTGTAATTTGTGAGTATGAAACTAGTGGTTTTGCGTACACTTGTGCTATATGTGAGGAATATCTGTGCCTTCGATGTGCTTTAGTTTCTGATAACCCCAGATGTCATGGACATGAGCACCCCCTCTCACTTTCTCGTGTTGATCAAGGGTGGTGCAATGCTTGTGGTGATTCTTCAAAACCTGCATTCAGATGTAACAGCTGCAATTTTTATTTGCATGGGAATTGTCTCAAACTACAGTATAAAGCTCGACACAAATCTGATGTGCATCATTTTACACTCACTTATCATGATAATGATTATTCAGAATCTCATTATTGTGATATTTGTGAAGAGAAAAGAAATCCAAATCATTGGTTTTATTATTGTGCCATATGTAACAACTCAGCTCATCCCCAATGTGTGCTTGAAAAATACCCATTTATCAAGCTCGGAAGCATCTACATAAAAGAAGATCATCATCCACACCCTCTCACTTTTGTCCAAAAGGTTTATTATCCAAAATGCCATAGCTGTGGTGAGCCTTGCCTTGATCTATCTCTTGAATGTAAAACAATTGGATGCAGCTACATTGTCCATTGGGAGTGTGTAAATGCTTGATTTTAATTTCTTCTCTTTTTCACCATATATAATTATTGTTGTTCAGGTAGTGATGAGACAAATAAGTAGTTTGATAATGGGACTCAAAATTGTTGCTTTGCCTGGTTGTTTGTAAACTATTTGTAATTATTTTGTGTAAGAATTTGTGTCCTTGTTTGGATTATTATCATCTGAGAATTTCCAAAGTTCTAGCTTGATACAAGTAATGTAATTGGAATTAAATTATGATATTTCTATTTCATATTTGAACATTGAAAGATTGCTTGGCATCTTTTAGGTTCTCTATTTTTCAACTCAATCAATTGATTTGCTATCACTCAAAGAGTTTATTAATGTAAATTCTCTTTTGGAGAAACTTCAATGGTTAATCTTGAGAAGATGCTTCAATGGAGAAACTTATAATTGTCTAAAACACAAGTACAAGAATGTCAACAAAGGAATGAAGAATTATAGTAAAGATTTTTTTCTAGTTATAACTTTGGCATGTCAATTAAACTCTTATCTTTTTATTGCATTCAATTAAGTCTCTTTATTTTCAATCAAGTAAGCCTCTTTCGTTAACATTGACTAACTTCTATTTTAAATACTTGAGCCAATCATTTTTGAACATATAGATGGATAAAAAAGTAAAAACATAATTCTTAATTAGCAATATTTAATGTCATGTCATATACTAGTAAAATGATAAGAATGACATGTCAATTTGTCACGTGCTAGATTACATAGTATAAAAGTACCAACTGTACTATTTACTAATATAAGTTAGGTAATTGTTAGTGAAAGAAATTTATTTGACTCAATAAAAGTTTAAGAAGTTAATTGAACACAATAAAAGGATATCGGCTTAATTGATTTTTTTTTTTGTATAATTCAGAGGTTTATTTGAGTATTTAACCTTTATTCTTTTATATATTACATGTAATTGATCTCAACCATAATTCTGCTTTCTTCATTATTTTCAGTTTCTTGAAGATATTGAAGAACAATAAGACCTGTTTCTGGACCGGTTCATGTAACAGATAAGCTTCTTCTACTTTCTAGAAATGCTACAAAACCATCCTGAAACTTTTTTCCTCATCTCTGTTTTGTTCAGTTATCCTTATTTTTTGTTTTGTTTGGTTAATTTTCTTGTGATACCATTCCTTTCTTTTAAAATTTAGCTCAGCTCATGCATGTTTAAATAATTGAATTTGATTGTTGTTATTTGTCACTTAGCTACTTAGTTTGACATTTCAAATGCAATTAAACAATATTTGAATTGGAATGAGAGCGAGAAGAGAGGAGAGATGATTCCAATTTTAAACTTTTTTATTATGTTTGAAATGTCACCAATCTACTCTAGTTGCTTGGGTCTTATATACTTAACAATTATCCAGATAGCTTATAGCTACATCAATGTCTCTACTGTTTCTTAATCCCTTAATCCTTTATGTTTATTTCACAAGAGAATAGAAAGGTGAAGCTGGCCAAGCCTGCTTGTCAATGCTGAAAGAAAATATCTACAAATAACAAACTTATTTCCCGTTATCCTCAACATAATGAATCAAAATTATTTCAAATTTTTAATTCCATGCGAAGTGTAAATTAATTTTTAATTTCGTGCGAAGTGTAATATTTTTAATTCCTTGCAAAGTGATATTAATGCATTTTCCATTTTTTGCCACAGTAGGAAACAAATATAAAAAAAAATTATTAGTAAATATTAGAAACGCATAAAAACCATAAACTACACGACAATAATTTCCAAATCAACATCCGACATACCTTTAACATATATGAAGATCGACCAACACCTCATTTAGATTAAACAAAGTTTGTTGTCAATGCTCAATAATTAATCAATGTTCACCTTCAAACATAGAAACTAAACATAACAATGTAAATCAACCCGTATATACTGATCCTTAAAAGAAATAGCAACAAGTTTCAAAGATAAGCAGAACAACTAGAAGCTTCCACATATAAAAAAAAGCAATACAAATATTTCAGTATGTTAACCGAAAGCCAAGTAATCATGCAATTTAGATAATTATTATGGTACTTTACTCAAAAAATTAACATCAATTCACATTTGTAGAAGAAAAGGTTAGAGAGATTAGACGAATAATTCTAAAAAACAAACACTTATAAAAAGGATTTCTTCAGGGTTTGTGTGGGAGAAGCCATGGTTAATCACCTTATTTTTATTTTATTTTTATTTTTTAAATGTTAATAATTTGTAATTTAAATATTATATTTTATTATTATTATTAATTTATTTATAATTTAAAAATTATTATGATTAAAATATTAGTATTTTAATTAATTTTAAAATTTAAAATATTGATTTTTATAATATAATTAAAATTTTAAACCTTTCATTTTAATTTTTTTTCTTGTCTTGTTCTTTGATTGATCACTAGGGATGTGGTCGATGTAATAGAACGTTGACCTAGCATTCCTTGTGGTCAAATTGGCCACTAAGGCATCAAATTGGCACTTTTCTTGACTAATCTAGTCGTGGAATGCCAGATCCAGCCACAGGAGTTGTCCGATTGCTCATATTTGGTCCTAAAGCCACCAACACTAATGTCCTCCTTCAGTGGTGGATAGAGGAAATTTATAGAGAAGAGAATATAGGAACCAAAAGAGAGAAAGAAAAATGATAATGATAAAGAAAAAAACTTTTTATAGATTTTTAATTGTAATTTTTTAAAATGAGTAAGAGCATTTTAGTTTTATAACTTTTATAGCATGTTTGGTTGGGTCTATTCTCAAAAATTTTCCCCTTGGTCTTGGGAGGAAGCTATTCCTCAAAATCTTGCAAAACCTTAGAATAGCTAATACCATTTCCCCCATGGTATTAGCTATTTTACACCTATGGAAATAGAATCCAAAACATTTTGGATTAAAATGTTCTTACCTACTTTCAAAAATTACAAACCTAAACTTAAAAATTAATATTTTAAATTATTAATTTTAAAATTATTAAGTAAAAATATAAATTAAAAAATACAAATACAAATAGAAAAAAAATAAAAATTATACTAATACTTAATAATAAATTATTAAATTATTAAAAATTTAAAGTTTTAATAAAATTAAAAAGTAAATGATTAAAAAAGAAAAAATTTTCTTAATTTTTCTTTTGGCATAAATTTTAGTAAATTATATGAAAAGTATTTTTGTTTTTGATGAGAATAAATCTTATTATAATAAAGAATTTAAGTTCTCAATTATATATTAAAAAATATTTTGTACTTCAAAATTAATTAAAAGTATTAATATTTTAATCATAATTATATTTAAATTATAAATAAAATACTAATATTTTAAAATTCTACTGATTAAATTATTAATAAAATATTAATATTTAAATTATCAAATATTAATATTTGAAATAAATTATAAAGTATTAATATTTTAAAAAATAAAATAAAATAAAAATAAATAATCATAATAACATTTAAATTATAAATAATATATCAATATTTTATAATGTTAATGATTAAATTATAAATAAAATATTTATATTTAAAAAATAAAATTAAAATAAATAATATATATAATAAGGAATATTTTTATCTTTTTATCTTTTTTTTTAATTATTTTTACTAGTCAAACATTATAATAAGTTATAATAACTATTTCTATTCTATTCTATTTGTTGTAAAAAACTAAATAATAACTATTATATTGTATTTCTACTTTATTCTATTGTTACAAAATAATTATTCTATTTCTTTTTTATTTATTCTGTAAATCAATCGTGCAGTTAGATGTTATTTCATCATGCATAGAATAGCTAATATCACAAGAGTGAGGAATGGTTAAGCCATTATTGAGGGATGGCTATTCCCCACCCAAAATGCAACCGAACAAATCAAAAAAGGAATACGGAGGGAATAAGTCATTCCCCTACCGAACCTGCTGTAAATCTCTCAACTAAAACGATGTAGTTTTTTGACAGAAGAGGGAAAGAAAGAAAATGGAGTGGGCTGGGCCAGGCCGTTTGTGGTGGGATAAATGCTTTGGGCCAGTCACAAAAGGACAGAATTGAAATAAAAATTTGAAATTTGATTTATATATTAATAGCACATAAACTAAATTGTTGAATTACCTATTGATTATATTGATTTTTATAGTAGTCTTGCACATAAATTTCCTCTTAATAACATCCATTATCTTTTTTTGTTGACTCTTCTATAATATTGTGTACTACAAGAATGTCAATAAAGGAATGAAGAATTGTACTAAAGATATTACAATCAATTGAATGTCACTGACTTCTTCATTTGACATGAGAAAGGTTTAACATTGATGAAATAATCATTTGCAAAAGAGAAAGAAGAGGAACAATGAAACAATCATTGCAAACAAGCGTGGTAGTTCAGATTTGATTCTGCAAATCTATTTTCCAACACTTCATGCCATAACAGATCAGAAACCACTCTCCGGCATGATCGTTTGCACTTGCTTGCCGAAGGCTCATGACCGAGATGTCTCAAAACTGGTGTACTTCCTATCATCTGAACAAAATTGCAACTGCTCAAAAATTGACTCGAGAATAGGAGCTTCTATGACCGGCTGAAGGTCCACTAAACTTCCGCACTAAAGAGGAGAAAAAACTCTGCAAGAATGGCAGCATGTAATTGTAAAATTAACAACTTTTCTGTCATGTGATTACCTGTGTAGAAGAAACTGGCTGAATATACCAACTAACAAGGGGTACCTGTGTTCTATGCTGTAAGCTGGCCCAGAATTCCAAGTTTGGAATTACCTGAAGAAGGCGGAGCAAGGACATAACATAGTTAGAAGAATGGTCAACGGACCAAGATTGCCAAAGTCCTCAACTTTCATGCAGAATCTGAATTTTAGCAGCAAGCAGATAACTTCAGAGGAAAAACTTACTTCTACACCACGAACTCCGAGGAAAAAAAATCGATAAACTGTCCCAGCAAGCAGATAGGCTCCAAAGAGGCATAAGATACTAGAGACAAAACATTCAGTCAATCAATATAGACTCCTTTAGAACTACAACAGTTATCTAGATTGCTATTGATAAACTGAGGAAGAAGTAAATACCCTTACATGGTCATTAAGGTACAGAACCAGCCAAATCCTTTCTCATGAAAAGATATGATTGTTGCACAACCAGAAGGATGCCGCAGCACTGTGGCCTGTCAAAAATAAGGAAACAAACTTGAAACACCAAAGATGACAACTAATCCAACTACCAAATGTTAAAAAACAGAAAAGTTATCAACATAATAGATATTGTGCTTTATATTGAAAGTCTTTCCCACAGAGAATTTTGCAATCTGATAAGTCTTCCTCTGAACTCAAAAAAATTTAGCATCCTCATCTTTCTCGAATGGCAACTATCCCGTTCTTACTATAACCGCTATGTACACTGACAGCGCAAGCATGGGGAGACTTGAGAGAGTAATCTTAATTCTTACTACAAAAAGTTTTTGTTTCTCCAGATTGGTTAATAAAAAACACCTTAATTAAACTCAACCTCAATTATTCCCTGGCTACTTGAGCTTAGGCACAAATAATCATCCCCTAACAGGATAAAAGAGACCTAGTGTTCCCATCATGATCTCAAAACCACACCATTGAGACAGTTGATCGGTTTGATGGATGAAAGCCACATTATCTGCTAAAAGCTAGAACCCTCAGCACAAACATCAGAAAATCCACTGGAACTCACTCGCTGTTCCTTTACTCTCTCTTCCCCAGCTCTATTTCTTGAGTAGTGATCAGTCAATGCTGGGAAAAAATAATCAATTCCATGCTATGCCCCACACATTTTATAGATCTATCACCAAACAACATGGAAATCAAATGAAATGGGGAATAGCCAGAAGAGTAATTCTGTATAAGGCAATGTTTGCAAAAGCATTTACATGATTGTAGTTATTGAAGATATATATATCAGAAAAGTGCAATTCTTTAACATCATGCATGTATATTCAAGTATGAGCATCCTTACCACAACCACACAATGATGCTTGGTTCAAAAAATTTCAAGTATATGCAATATTAGAAACCTAAGTGGCAAAGCTAAGTTTTCTAGACTCACATAATCACAAGTCCCCAGTTTCTCCATTGAATTTGGCCCCTGTCAAACAAAGTGATAAGTAAGGTATATGTCATACATACATGTATATCCAACTCCAGGGAATTTTTATTTGATCAAATTTAGCATAAACATTAAGGAAAAAGATCTTACTTGAACTCCAGTTGAATCACAAATGATTGATACAGAGAGTGAACAATTTCGCCCTTTGCCACTGCTTGACATTCTAACAATGACACCCTTGTAAGGATTCTGCTCATCTGTCATTTGTGAAGTAGTAGAACCATCAATACTACCAAACTGCATTCATACACAGAAGCATGAAAGAAACTGTCTTCCCATAGCACAGCACCATGGAAGGAGAAAGCATGCAAACCCACAAAAGCAAAGTGCCACTAGAAGCTATGTCTTTTAAATGTGGAGCATCTAAGGCTTAACCACAGCAAGAGTTTCCACTTTGAGAGGAAACATTAAAGTGTTACTCTTATTCCTTTTAGGTCTGGAAGACAGTGAAAAGGCAATTAGAAGTAAAGGTAAAATCAACTTACCAATGACGCTAACATTTGTACTTGAGACATGTCCAATAGTAGTGCATACTTGGTAACCTGCATAAACCACAGAAATTCAATTAGAATTTAATACTTTAACAAGCTGCACTTATTTTTTTCCAAAAAAGGGAAGAAGCAAGACAGGAAAATTTCTAGTGTCCTACAGGCATATGATAGTCTGTACTATGTTGACAATAATGGACATGTAAAAAAGTATTATAATCACTTCCATTATTGAGGAAAACTTATACTTCAAAATTTCAAGTAATGCAAATGTGAAGTAGCAATGCACTCCAAAAAGAAAGAAAATCATATATTTTAAACACTTTTTTTGTCAGACCCTGATACACTACAAAATAGAAAAGATAATCAGTTACTATAAAAGAATGCTAAAACACACAAATTAGAAAGAAAATTGAGCAATAAAGAAGAATAGCTTTGTTAAGCAACTTAATAATAGCAATTCAATTACATCTGATAATTGATTGAATCATTGATTCTCATTAACCAGTACTTGATGTAAGAAAATTATCATATTCAAAAATAGCACTCAGCAAAAACTAGTCAACAATGGAAGAACTAACTAAATGCATACAATTCTGTGAAATTATTTACCGAGAGCATTTTTAGCCACTAGTGCACTACATTCCATTCCACAGCGTGATGGGCCTCCACAGTCCTAAAGTATCATAAGACAATCAAATAAAAGAGGAGAAAAAGTTTCAATCATGTCCTGCACTCTTATTCTGGCCCCTTACATAGTCAACATGTAAAACAATACAACTCAGATAAAGTTCAAGAAGCATTTACCAAGCACTCAACACATCTAGGTGGATCATGGTTAAAAAGCATTCCATCGCAAAGCTGCTCCATTGAGTCATCGAAAAAAAAAGCCAACAAGAAAATAAGCTGAATTTATATGGCAAGAGATTATATCCTTGCTTGTAAAAGACTCTTGTATAAAAATTTAATAACAATTTATAGCTTATGCTCAAAGGTTACAAGTACTCTAAACACACAATTTTCCTTTGTTTACACAAGCATCAAAAGAGAAATCAAAAGAAGAAGAAAGAAAACAATGCTACATTAACAAAGAAATAAAGTGTGACCTGATGGAGCCAACCTGAAACCAGAGCACACTCTCATTCATCACCACCTTATAAAACCTGGCAAAGTAACATGAAATAAATCGTATTTCCATAAAAATAGAAGCTGACCCAATTCAGATATGAAAGTTTGCCACCAAACTAACATACGGTACACAAGCAAGCTGGTTCTCAATTGCGAAAACAACACAGTTTCCATACTCCAAACATGTCTAAAGTTCATCTAAACCACGGGCAGGGCTTCGTTGTATCTTAACTAATCAAAACAAGTGTCCTAGCTAAAAATACCTTATCAACTATGACTTGATTCAACTCTAGCAAGCACCATTTTCTCTTTATCCAAAGTCAACACAACATTCTTCAATAAAAAAAAGAAAACTTTTTTATAAGTAATCAAATTGTGGACCACAGGAATTTCTCTCCTTGATTAGTTAATTATACCTAGTTGCACCAAGCATTAAACTGGACAATTTAAAATTAGTATAATATACACATAAAAGGAAAAAAAATTACCAAAATTTTCAACATCGTACCACTAAAAATGACCAATATATTAATACAAATACAATATTTTATACCATAATTAAATTAAAAATAGGTAATTTAAATGACAATGAGAGACATTTAGATCAGAAAAAAACACTAAAGCTAACAGAAAGAGGGAGTTAGTGAGTTACCCATCTTCGCTGAGGACGCCATAAGGGAATCTAGGCAGAGGAGAAGCCAAGCTAAAGTTGTAGAGCTTGTTGCGTTCAACGAAGCTGAGTTCGCAGAGACCAGTGACTGAGTTAACTCGGAGTTGAATCGTCAAGAGAAGATTTACGAGAAGAAGAAGCAATCTCCGAGGTTCATTTCGGATTACCATTTTTTCTTCCTTTAACTAAATTAGAGAAGAGTTTTCTCTGATTTCCTTTCAATTTAGTTGTTTTATCGTCAATTGAAGCAGAGCTGGACCGAGGGAGACAAACAAGGAACTAGCTCTTGCATTAAGAGGAAATTTAAACTTTAAGTTAATTGCTTAATTTCACCACAATTTTAGCTTAATTTCAATTGACCCCCTTTTACTTTTGAGAATTGTAATTTAAGTGGTAGAGAGCTGACCCTGAGCCCACCGGCCTGCCCAACCTCGTCAGCCTATTCCATTTCAACCCGGCTCGCTAGTAGTAAATTTAGAAACGACAGCGTTTTGCAAGTTTGATTGGAGCACTTCTTTTTCCCCCAACATCAGTAAGTTCGTTACTGAGAAATTCAAAGCCGCGGCAAGTTAAACTACGAAGCCTCTATATGGACTCACCGAATCCAAGCGGCGCGTTAACCGGCACGCGCTTTTCCGACCTGAAACCTCCTCTCTCCGAGCCGGTTATCGAAGCCTTGTCTCAATCCGGCTTTACATTCTGCACCCCAGTTCAAGCCGCCACAATCCCGCTGCTATGTAGCTTCAAGGACGTAGCCGTCGACGCCGCCACCGGCTCCGGGAAAACCCTCGCTTTCCTTATCCCTGTTGTAGAGATTCTGCGTCGGTCCTCCACCTCTCCTCCCAAACGTCACCAGGTTCTTTTTTCTTTTCCTTTTATTAAAAAAAAAAGTACTTACTTTTGTGCTGCTTTGTTGTTCATCTTGATATTATTTTCTCCTCTGTTTGGATGCTGAGAAAAACACAGGAAAAGTAGAAGAACAGTAGTGGAAAGTTTCTCTTTTCTTTTTTCAGCTTTGAAAAGATGAAACAATTGCTTTTATATAGATACTTAAATTTAACTTCTTTAAAGGCCACTTATTTAATCATTAAGCTTTGAATTGTCCGCAGGTGATGGGGTTAATTATATCTCCTACAAGGGAGCTTTCGTCGCAAATCTATAACGTAGCACAGCCTCTAATTTCAACCTTGTCTAATGTAAAGTCTATGCTTCTTGTTGGAGGTGTTGAGGTGAAAGCAGACATGAAAAAAATCGAGGAGGAAGGAGCAAATTTATTGATTGGAACACCAGGTAGACTATATGACATAATGGACCGGATGGATGTCTTGGATTTTCGTAACCTCGAGGTAGTTATCCAAATTGTTGTTTTCTATTAACTTGTATGGAAAGTAGAAGTTTTTTTGATTGAAAAAGTGTTTAATTGTCATGTCAATGCTATTGATAGTTTAATTAATCTTCACTATTTAATGTCAAAGGCAAATTAAAAGAAATGTCTTCATATGTTATGATCAAATGGTAATCACCTAGGTTGGTAGAAAGTCAATCACATGCATGTAATAATGTGATTTTTGGTAGTAACTAGCGAGACCGCTGTGTATGATGCTATCTTTTCATGAACATACACTCTATTGAATTATCTGTTGCCCCATTTGGTTGGTACAGATTTTGATTTTAGATGAGGCTGATAGGCTTCTGGATATGGGATTCCAGAAGCAGATAAATTATATTATATCTCGCTTGCCAAAGCTCCGGAGAACTGGTCTTTTTTCCGCTACTCAAACAGAGGCAGTTGAAGAGCTATCTAAAGCAGGACTGAGGAATCCAGTGAGGGTTGAAGTTAAAGCTGAGATGAAGTCACTGAATAATTCAGCTTCATCCGAGCAATTGGCCTCATCAAAAACACCTTCAAGCCTCCACCTTGAGGTATATTATACTTCGATCTATTTCAATTTACACATAAAATTTTGTTCTTTAATTGCCTTTCTCCTTTTAAAATTAGAACAACCATCTCATGTGCAGCTTTGTCTTCTTTCCTTATACCTGTTAAGGGTGGAGGTGAATAAAAGATAACTGATTCAATATTTGGCTTTGCTGTCATGTCATTAGACATTATCCCTTATTCACCACTTGTATAGCATGTTGTCATGTTCTAAGAGCAATTTGCTTTAATCAGTATGGATTTATCTGAATTTTCATTTATTTATCAATTATTTTTTTATTATGCAGTATTTGGAATGTGAAGCAGATAAGAAACCATCACAGCTTGTTGATCTCCTCATAAAGAACAAATCTAAAAAAATTATAATGTAAGTTATACGCGGAGAATATTCTCTAAGTCTGGTTAATTCAATTTCATTTTACCTAAAAGACAATGAGTTATTGTTGGTTATTAAATGATTTCATTACTTATGCAGATATTTCATGACTTGTGCTTGTGTTGACTATTGGGGAGTTGTTCTTCCGCGTCTTACTGCTTTGAAGGGTTTCTCTTTAATCTCTCTACATGGAAAGATGAAGCAGGTAAAATTACAGATATCAGTATAGATGGTCAGTTAATAAGTTTGGAAATTCATGAATTGATTGTTGAATGTTCTGATGTATTTATTCTTTTGCTGCTCTATAGACTGCAAGGGAGAAAGCATTGGCTGCATTTACCTCTCTTTCAAGTGGCATTCTTCTATGTACTGATGTTGCAGCACGTGGGCTTGACATTCCCGGTGTTGATTGTATAGTGCAGGTAGCTTAATAACCACAAGCCATTTAATTTTTACTAATAAATAACTATTTGGAAATTTCCTTTGGTGAAGGTTAATAGCTTTAACTTGTTGCTTCAGTTTCTGAAAGGTGATTGATGACTATGGCTTATGTGCTCGGTTCTTTTGCAGTATGATCCCCCTCAAGATCCAAATGTATTCATTCACAGAGTTGGTCGAACTGCTCGTTTGGGTAGACAAGGAAGTGCCATTGTTTTCCTTTTACCTAAGGTGCAGTTCTTTCTTCTATGTTTGTGTTAGATAATTCCCTGTTTAATCAAGTGTTTTTACAGTTTTGCTTTCTGATTAGGATTTTATGTTCTCTCCTTTACTAATTTCCACCATTTGTAATAAAGTTGATCAATTTTGTTGGACTTTTGTAGGAGGAAGCTTATGTAGAATTTTTGCGCATAAGAAGGGTTCCTCTTCAAGAGAGGAAATGCATTGATGATGCTTCTGATGTTGTTCCTCAGGTAAACAAAATTTGCATTATACATTCTTGCCTCATATACCAAATTGTTCTTTCTTCATTAGTTTTCTTTTCTCAAACTTGTTTCAGATACGGTCTGCCGCAATGAAAGACCGTGATGTCATGGAGAAAGGGCTTAGAGCATATGTTTCTTATATCCGTGCATACAAAGAGCATCACTGCTCTTACATTTTCAGGTTATAACTTTGCTTTGCCTTTTTAATTAGTTGCTGCTTGTCTTTCACTTTTTTGTCTATATTAATTTTTGTTGTCTGACAGATGGAAAGAACTTGAAGTTGGAAAGTTAGGCATGGGATACGGTCTATTGCAGCTCCCTTCTATGCCTGAGGTAAAGCACCATTCGCTATCCGCTGAGGGTTTCACTCCAGTTGAGAACGTCAATAGGGATGATATCAAGTATAAGTAAGTAGAATCTACAAGTATGCCTCGTTAAATAGAAACTTAATCGTTTGACTGGACATATATATTGAATGATATTTCTTAAGTATCTTGACTTCATTAGCAGATCTCTTTTTTGGTTAGAAGTTCCAAAACATTGTTCATGTTAGAACTCATTCAGCTGTTAACTTTCCTACCTGTGGCCTTTAGAGTCTTACCTTTTATCTTCACCAATTGTTTGCCCATCTAAAGTCTATCTGACCTATTCTGGTTGCTAATGATGTTGATTATTTAGGGACAAATCTCGTGAGAAACAGAGGAAGAAAAATTTGCAAGCGAAGAAAGAACGAAAGCAACAAGAATCAAAACCCCAGAAGCCCAAAAAAGACTCAAATGCTGCAGCCCCCGTTATGAAGAAGAAAACAGCCAAACAGAGACGTGCTGCCCAAACTATTGAAGATGAAGAGGAATTGACCAGGGAATACCGTCTACTGAAGAAACTGAAAAAAGGGGCTATTGATGAGAGCGAATTTGCCAAGTTGACAGGAACTGAAGATCTACTATGAAGAATGTGATCTGCACATTTTGACTTTGCCCTGATATAGGCGGATGAATGTCATAACCCAATCTTCAGAAAGAGTTTGAGACGTATTGACGGTTTCCTTACGAGGTACAGTTTTGCTGGTGACAGAGAGAGCTCTGTTGGAGACTGACTAGTAAGTTTTAGGATTGAAGATTTCATCGTTCACGTAATTGGTTTTGTTCAATCAGTGATCAATCTGTTGTAAGAAAGGGGCAGCAACCCAAAACAGAGGATCTGTATACTACTTGGAACTTTAGTGTGTTAGTCCTTCAAAGAAATAAGAACATTTACCTTGCCAAATTACTGCTGTGCTGTGTGTAAAAGGTTATCTAAGTCGAGTCTGTTTAAGTCTTCTTCCACGCGGATGCTATTAACATCACTGTCAAGCTGTTAGAGATTAACCGAAGACCTTAACGACAAGAAATTTACAAATGAGAAAATTATTAAATTAGAAAAAGAACAATTGTTGCAGCGAAGAACATGCTGAACTTGGAGAATTGAAATAACATTTAATTTTCAATAAAGAAAAAGCTGAACTTGGCTAAACAAACATCAATCAGATGGGCTAAAAGAGCCCATGTTCATACGGTAACAAAAGAGAAGAAAAATCCGAAAGGAACAAAGAAAGTTACCATTTTTCACATATCTGCAGGTCCAGGAAGTTACTGTTTTCACGTTTAAAGAGTCACTTTTCCGACCAAGGTTTTAACTGACAGAAATCCGAAGGCTTAAATGACTCTTCGCACCTTCGAGGAAGATTCCAAAATTGAGATGTCAGATGCCTCTAAAATCAGTGCTCCTCCTTGTACTTCGGTTTCTCCATCCCTTTGTAACCCGCAAAACTCTCAAAGCTCTCCGCAACTGCCTCAACTCAATCCTCAGAAACGTCAAAACACTCCTAAAGAAGATGTCCGTCGACCAATCCGAGGATCAGAAACTCGACCCAATACCACCACACTTTGATCCATCGAAGCCGTCCATTCCCATTTCTTACCCGATCAAGACCCTCGAAGACCTTGACTCTGGCTCTTACTTCACTTCTTTTCACTACCCTTTTAACAAATCCAGTGTTCCTTTCCCACCCAATTCAGGTTTGGCTCAAAGGCCCAGGATTTTGGTCTGCCATGACATGCAAGGTAATTACCTGGATGATAAGTGGGTCCAGGGTGGCGATAATTCCGGTGCTTATGCCATCTGGCACTGGTATTTGATCGATGTTTTTGTTTATTTTTCTCATTATTTGGTCTCCTTGCCTCCTCCTTGTTGGACCAATACTGCTCATAGGCATGGAGTTAAGGTGAGTTGCTAATCGAAAAGCGGAGAATGATGATTTATTTGATTGAAAAGTGTATTCTTTGGTGAAAGTCAAGTAGAACAATGGTCGTTTCAGCTAACTCAAGTTATCAAGCCAGGGTGCTTTTTGAAATTATGATTATTTATAGATATATTGATATATGCTCATATCATTTTAGTAGAGAAATGGGTTAATGATTTCAAGATGAACACAATCTATTCTTTCTGCTAAATCAAGAAATGACCTCTGTTCCTTTTCTATTGTACAAGGGGTATCATGGCAATCCAATGTGTGTGAAAGTCTGTTTCATTTTCTTTGGATTTTGGTGTGTTAGAGACTTAAGGAAGCTGTGTATATGTTTTTTTGTCTGTGGCTGTGGAATCTAAGGTATTAGGGACATTCATCACAGAATTGGATGAAGGGAAAGCTATTTGCCGGAAACTGCTCTCGACGAAGGAGTCTGCTCAGAAGTATGCTGAGCGCTTGGCAGAGCTTGCTGTTGCTTTGGGCTTTGATGGATGGCTGGTAATACGCCATTACTGAAATATCCAGCTCAGCCCTTACACACATACACAATGTTACATAAAAACATGTTGAATTTGTGGACAAGAATATCAAATAAATGTTCTTCCTTCTGTCACTATAATCTGTAAAAGTTCCATATATCGGCACTCCATTTTCCACAATTGACCTATGAATGCTTACTTGCAGCTCAATGTGGAGGTTGAACTGGAAGTTGGGCAAATCCCTTATCTGAAAGAATTCATTAGTCATTTAACTCAGACCATGCACTCCTCGCTTCCTGGATCTTTGGTTATATGGTTTGTAACAGAAGAAGCCACACTCGAATTATGCAATATATAGAAGCATATTAGATTTTCTTCTGATTAATCTTGTTGTTACACAGGTATGATAGTGTTACAGTTGATGGAGATCTTACCTGGCAAAACCAACTGAATGAAAAGAATAAACCTTTCTTTGATATTTGTGATGGAATCTTTATGAACTATACATGGAAGGTATTGCCTTCAATTTTATCATCCATCTCAAACCTAATTTCATATTCTGTTGCACATAAAAACTTGTGTACTGTGCAGGAGGACTATCCAAAGCTTTCAGGAACAGTCGCTGGTGACAGAAAGTTTGATGTCTACATGGGGATAGATGTATTCGGAAGGGGCACATATGGTGGCGGGCAATGGACTGTACGTTTCATACTGATCTTATGATGATGTTTCTGTGATAGAGATATATGTTTAATTTGGCTTTATAGGTTGGTTTCAAAGGTCGATGTGGAGTTTAACAGTGTGGAAGTTATCTCAATGCTTTGATCTCTATTCTTTTTCTTGAGATACAGGATAAGTAATCAAGTTCTGATCTAGATTACTAGATATTCTACTTTACATAAGGAACTAAAGTTTGTTTCGTTTTCTTTGTAGTATTATTGTTGTCTTTTGAATTTTGATGATATCTGATCTCGTAATGATATTGATCTCATATCGACCTTTGAAAACCTACATGTTCACTACTATCCCTCACGATTGGGGGAATTCACTTTAAATAAAACTGAGAGCATTGTGGTGTTATAAGAATCCTCAGGGTACATGTTTGATTAGGGTAATATCTTTGGAAATTGAAAGCTGACAATGTTCACCATTATGCTTTGGTTTTGACTGATGAAACTATTGCAATTCTTTACATAACAGACAAATGCTGCACTTGATGTGATAAAGAAGGATGATGTCTCAGCTGCCATATTTGCTCCTGGATGGGTTTATGAAAAAAAACAAGCCCCTGATTTTCAGACTGCTCAAAATCGGTAATGCACTTGTCTTTTTGCTGATTACTGTTGTTGTAGAGTGCTTGTTTATTTTGGTTAAGTAACTCTTGCCTTTACACGATGCTTTGATCCTATACGTTTTTATTTCAAGACTTTCTTGTTGATTTTCTGCTCCATGCATGAAATCAATGTAAACCTTTTCAATGAGCTTCACCACAAATACTTTGGCTTTTACAGTTGGTGGGATCTTGTTGAGAAATCATGGGGAATTGTGCAACATTATCCTAAAGACTTACCATTCTATTCAAATTTTGATCAGGTTGCAATTATGTCAAATTCTTTGTTCTTTTCTTTGTCATTCAAAATTAGAGGGCATGTAAAGCTTGCTGTAATAACCATATTATTAACTAATAGAATTCCTTGGGCACATATGCATCTATTGTCTACATGTTGACTGCCTTTGATATTGTTCAGGGCCGTGGCTATCATGTTTCAATCAAGGGGGAACAAGTATTAAGCAGTCAATGGAATAATATTTCTTCACAAACCTTTCAGGTAGGGACTACATGGATATAGTTTGCTTCTCTGTTGTGTCAATTTTACTGTAGTTGCATATTTCTGAAGAAAAAGCATATGCTTCTATGTTGTTTTACCTTCTTGTTTCAGCCTTTCCTTGAGTACGCTGATGATCCTACTTCGAACACTATCGAAGTCCATGTTGAGTAAGTTTTCATGAGTCGTTCTACTTGACATGATTCAGTCATATATATAATGTTCCACAGGTCTAAGAACTGGTTGATAAATGATAGCTTTAAGGAAGCATCGTTCAGCGGAGGAGGAAACCTCACATTTAAAGGAACTCTTGGAGCCAAAGCCTCCATCTCAACAAGACTCTTTGTAGGAGAGCTTCTTATGGGTGACTTACCTGTCCACTTCACATATTCTGTAAGCTATCTCGAAGAAGTGTTTTCCATGCAACCATCTATTTCAAAAATATAATAATGTTGAGTCAGGTTGGGACTTAGAAATCAAATCATAGGACATTTTGCACATTCACTAGAATGTGACTGCTAACAATAGCATGTGATATGTGCCGATCTATGTTTCTTTTGGTATTAGCTGGGTTAACTTGAATGCCAAAACTTGCTGCAGGTAAAATCAGAAGGAAACTCTCAACTGGGCCTTTGTCTTGAATTCTCTTCTGAAATGAAAGGAAAAAAGAAGTTGCTTCTTGCGTCCGGGGGAACGAACCAATTTTCAAGCAAATTCAGTGAAGTGATTGTGCCACATCAACCAAGAAAACCAGACATGGCTTCAGGATGGGTTTTACAAGAGAGTAGCATTGCAATGAATAAATACACATTAACAGAAATTCATGCAGTATGCTACAGGAAACAGCCTGAAAGATCAGAATCTAGATCAAATACCCAGGATCCAGCAGAATATTTTGCCGTGCTTGGACATATTAGAATTTCAACTTCTAACCAGAATACAGAATTTCCCCCATCTACTTCCTGGATCGTTGAGGGTCAAGATGTTGAATGGGGAGGTTCTCAAGGTTCCAAAACCCTTAGTCTGAGGATCAGCTGGAAATTGAAAGATGGAAAGAATTCTCCTTTCCCTAGGTACAATATCTATGTTGAGAAACTAACAAAACAATCAGTCCGAACTCTGGGAGGAAAACTAGGAGGCGTACAGGAGTATGTAGGAGTAGCACAAGTGGAAGCCTTCTATGTATCTGACCTTGTCATCCCTTCTGGGACTTCTGGCCTCAAATTTATTATTCAAGTATGTAGTGCTGATGGTGCTAGCCAAAAGCTTGATGAGGCCCCATTTTTTCAACTCAATGTAGAAGGTCAGTGAACATATATCACTTTTCCTTTATTTTCCCTTTGAAATTGGTCCTTGGCAAGGACAACATTGCTAGCTTGTAAACAAAAGCCAGTGTATCCTGACAATAAACTCGAAATAAACTCTCTAATAAATTTGAACCTTCAGTACAATTTACTTGGCACAGATGTTTTTCTGGTGATTAAGCTGCTCCTACATCACATATATTAGGCTGTTTGGCCAGTTTGCTTGCATTACAAGGATCTTGTCATATTGCCTGTAATTACTTTCCCTCCATGGCTGTGTCTAGCTAAATTCAGACCTTTTTGTTCATTAGCCTAGCTAAATAATGAAAACATGACAACAGAAAAGAAAAACGAAATGGAAGAAAGAATGGAGCGGAGCTTCGTGCTAGCCGAAACGTTATCTCCGTTAAGCCCAGCTTTTGAGCCTCTGGGCCAAGCCCAATGTCAAGAACGTTTCGCCCAGATTTAAAAATAATGGGCCAACCTACCTCTTTCTATTTAAAATAGTAAGCTTTACCAAATTTGATAAAGGTTATTGCATTGCACCCACAAAAAGGTCCATTACCCATAGTAGAAGTTCCTCGTATTAAGAAATAGGGTAAAATACACCACCTTAACATTTTTAATTTGTAATTATAATTATACATGATCAATTAGTTTTTAAAATAAAAATTTCATCTCAAAAAAATATTTCACTAGACACATAATTGATCCTACCGTTAATCAACTGTCAATGTTTTTTTTAATTTAATGACATGACAATACTTTCAAAAAAATTTTGTCTTTCATTAAATTTAAAAATTATCACTATATAAATTGTAATTTTTTATTTTTAAAATTTTTTTCTTTTTCAAAAGAAAAATCTTTCCGACCACTCGCGGCCAATGACACTCCCTAAGAGAGCAAGTGCTTCCCAAGGAAGTCCAAGGAAATGGGTGGTGGATCGGTGTGAAGTAACACAGTCAGCTTGCCTAAGAGAAAGAAAAAAGGTAGAAAAAAAGCAATTTAGATATTTTAAGCGTTTAATGTTTAGATGTTGACATGTTTAGGTGGAATATTTATTTTGAAAATTAGTGAATTCACGTGTAATTATAGTTAAAAGTTGAAAGATGTTGGTGAATTTTAATTAAGAAATACTAAGAACATTACCCCACATGATTTACTTACTAAATGTACCAACTAGCATTTCATTTTCCTTGAACTTTCCTAATCAAAGACTTAGATATTTTAAGTGTTGAAAAAAAAGATTAACCATTTTTTACCTTTACTATTTATTTTTTTTCCATTTTTCCATTGTTTTCTTTCTAGTTTGTCATGGTACGGAGTAATAGTGAGTTTTTTAGTTATAAAATAAGTGTGTACACGTTTACGCGTCATATTTTTTTCAAAAATGGCGGTGGGGGTGCCCTTGAACGAATCTCCACCTCTAGAAACAAAGTTTGGAGGTCTACAGCAGCATGTCCTGTGGGTTTCCACTCTCCACGTCTTTGACGGATACAAAGACTTACTGTGCACAGGCAAGTTGATGGCTCCTTGAATCAAATTTGTACAGAAAGTTTTCCATTTCCTCAATCATCACTTTTCTTCCATTGAAGACTAAGTATGAAGTTGTTCGAGATTTCATCAACTTTTCGTTTTCTAGCCTCCCTAGCCCTGGTAGTCCTTCAAGTTGGTTCCCAAGATTTACCCCAAGACTTCTTAAACGCTCACAATGCTGCTCGTAAAGAGGTTGGTGTTCCGTACATGACTTGGGACAACGTGTTGGAGGCCTATGCACTGAATTACTCTCAAGGAAAGATTGACGATTGCGAACTAGTGCATTCCGTTGGCCCTTCGGGTGAGAATCTTGCTTGGAGCAGCAGTGATCTTTCAGGAATTGATGCTGTCGGACTTTGGGTTGAGGAGAAGGCGGATTATGACTTGGAATCTGGTGTTTGTGCTACAGGCGGGGTATGCGGTCATTACACTCAGGTGATTTGGATTAATTCAACTCAACTTGGTTGTGCTAAAGTTAGATGCAGAAATAATGGAACTTTTATTGCTTGTTACTATTACCCTCCTGGAAATGTTGTTGGTAAGCGTCCCACTGAAGGGATTGAATCTGTTATTGGAGTAGTTGCTCCGAGCCCTCAGAATCAGTCCCCCAATATTGATCCTCCAAAAGAAAGCAAAAACAGGACAGGGTTAGTGAAAAACAGGACAGGGTTAGTGATAGTGTTTAGCATAGGGGCGTCTGCGTTGATTTTTAGCCTATGTTTCACGACATGGTTCATTTCAAGACGGAAAAGGAAGAGAGAAAACGAATTTGATGATACTGTTTTCGATATGTTCTTTGGCGATGAGTTTGGAAATGGAATGGGACCAAGGAAGTTTTCATTGAATGAACTGGCTAAAGTGACAAGTAACTTCAACGCTGAAAATAAGTTGGGAGAGGGAGGGTTTGGCTCAGTTTATAGAGGGTTCCTGAGGGATTCGGATACCTACATCGCTGTTAAAAAGGTTTCAAGGGCATCTAAGCAAGGGATTAAGGAATACGCATCCGAAGTGAAGATAATCAGCCGATTAAGACACAAGAATTTGGTGAAGCTCATCGGTTGGTGCCATGAAAGAGGGGAACTAATGCTTGTTTATGAGTTCATGGCCAATGGCAGCTTAGATTCCCATATTTTCAAAGGAAAAAGCTTGTTGACTTGGGAGGTGAGATATAGAATTGTGAAAGACCTGGCATCAGCATTGCTATATTTACATGAAGAAGGAGATCATTGTGTGCTACACAGGGACATCAAAACTAGCAACATCATGTTGGATTCCAGCTTCAATGCTAAACTTGGAGACTTCGGGTTAGCTAGGCTAGTTGATCATGCAAAAGGGTTGAAGAAGACTCTTTTGGCAGGAACTGTGGGCTACATGGCTCCCGAATGTCTCTCTTCAGGGAAGGCCAGCAAGGAATCAGATGTCTACAGTTTTGGAGTTGTGGCACTGGAAATTGCAAGTGGTAGAAGGTCAATCGAACCCAAATTTGAGGAGTCTGAGGCTTTATTATTAGTACCTTGGGTGTGGGAATCATATGGAAATGAAAGGATTCTTGATATAGCAGACAGGAAATTGGGTATGGCATTCGATCCTAAACAATTGGAATGCTTGGTGATGGTCGGATTATGGTGTGCGCATCCAAGTCACAATCTAAGACCATCAATAAGGCAAGTCATTCAAGTTCTTAATTTCGAGGCACCATTGCCAAATCTTCCAGGTAGCATGCCTATTCCCAATTATAATGATGTACCTATTACTCCTGGAATTGGATCAAGCGAGCCACTTATATCTAATATTACTATCACGATCCCACGTTAGATTGATCGATCTGCTAGTTTTTGCAATCAAATTTACATCTCACAAACACTAAGAAAGTTTGTGGTTCAATTTCTTTTATTTGCAATGATATTGGTGTATAGATTGACTATTCCTTGTTCTCTTCTCGAAAAATTTGTCCTGCACAAGAGACAAGGGACCTTTGTGAATCAGTTTTTTTGGTTAGCTTCCATTGACAGAGGCCACAAACAGGTTAAAAGCTTGAGCTTGGCGCAACTTGATCTTGTTTTTTGAGCTCAAGCCCGTTAGAAAAAGAATGGTCGAAGCTTGAACTTTCCTGGCCAGGAACATTCATGTTTAATTATTCAAGATCTTTTTGGTCAGGGAACTGTTTTTTATGGCTTGAATCGTCATTAAAAGTATGTTAATATTAATAGTAACAGGAGAAAAAGAAGGAAAAATAAGGAAACGAGTGAAACAAAAGAAGGTACCTGCGACTAGGCCAGACCAAGTGCTAAAGCAGCTAGGCTTTAGCCTAGGCTTTCAATCGGCCGGCCTGTAACAGCCAGCCTCTCGTCCTAAGGCAAGCTTAAACATTGCCGAGGTTGAAACTCTGGGCCAGCCTCTCTCCATGTAATTAAAAGAAGTCCTGATTAAAGTCCAAACTCTGGGCCGACCTCTCTCTGTGGCAGCATCTGAGCCAGCCTGTAAAAGGTCATAACTCGAACCCAATATAGCCAGTTTGGCTGGATCCGACCAGCACTCATGCATGTAAAGTGATGACAAAATCAACAGGAGCATCTTATACACTAGGAATTCTTGGGTGAAGGAGATTATGGCATCCCAATTAATAGTAAATTTCTTCAAAGTTTCCGTCGAGTCCTTCTAGTTTTCAGAAAAATGCCGTTTTGAGTGAAAAACAACCAGGACCGGAATACTTTCCTGATTGTTTCTGTATTAGAAATTGCAAGATTCAGGCTGCAGCAGCTGCCAGCTATTGGCAGTTTGATCAATGGTAATGGAAACACAGTCACACGAAAAGAAAAAAGCTTCTTTTGAGATTCTTGCCTAAGCCAATGCCAGATTAAATCAAAGTTGAGCTAAGTAATAAGTAGTGGGGCAGTTGGTCTTAGACTTTTACCACTGTGCTTGGGTAATATTTAATGCTTTTGTTGATTGGGGCACTAGGTGAAAAGTCATTTTAAATTGCTCACTGCTGCAATCTGCTTTTCAACATCCCTGTAGATTAGCTACCAAGAGAGTTCACTGCTCAACCTTTATCTTCAGTTCCCATCTTCCAATGCACTGGCCTAGACATTCCTTAAGTTTGGTACTTTCCCAAGTCTCAAAATTCATTATTCTAGTCTATGGTGCTGAAGGAGCTTGCCAGAAGCTAAATGATTCATCATTTTTCTTCAACTAGACTTATTAATCATGGAAAGGAAATCCCAATGATAGAACAATGATGATTCACATCATCTATACGACTACACTTAAATTCCAGGATTATGGGCTATCTACATACACCTGTGACACAATAGAAAAAACTGTTGCAGAACCATGTAAAATGTGAAAGCTCTGTTTGTGATTAATTCTTACCTAAAACAACATATCTCCTTTCTCACCCACCGACACACATCACCTAAAAATTCAAGCATGGTTTCCTTGAAGAAATGATCATTACCCTTCATAGTTAAAAGAAGTTCAATGCTGAGGCAAAGGTTTCCATGTTAAAAATCACACCAGAAATATTGTTGCTAGCTATTCCTCATCTTAATTTTGTCCTGGAAGTAGCATTGAGAAAACAATCTTACAAGAATAACATTGTCAATTGTTTGGAAGTTTTTGTCACTTTATGTAGGCTCAGCCTGGCAGTCAATCAGGCCAACTAGGAAATTTAGAAGGTTTCCCTCATGTGTTCCTATAGGTTTCCAAATGAATCTTCCCCCTCTTCCTTGTTTTAGGCTACTAAAAAGTACAACAAACAACAAATATTTGATTTCACCATGGATGGAAGAATGAAGACTACCCTTTTTCCCCCCTTTTCCTGCTTCCTGAGGAAAAGAGAAAGATAGGTAAAACATGAGTAAACCTTAGACTGAAAATGGAGAGAGTAAATAGATATTGAAGTCAAACAAAAGAATACCACATCAGACTGAAAATGGTGAATCAAAATACCCTTCTGTGATTTAAGAGATAGCAGACAAAGTTGGAAGGGAACAGAACCAAACATCATCAGCCAGCATTAGAGTCAAGGGGCAATTTTGTTTTGCATCTTCCAACACTTTAAACTTGAAATTCAGTCAGGACTGTACATGCTTGAAAGCCTGCTGCAATTTCCATAATCATTCAATCATTACAATTTTTGAAACTGAGATGGATGGTCCAAAAAGAAAGTTACATCCACATATCTTTCACCGAAAAACAGGTTCATTTCAGGTTTATTGGAAAATGTTGTCTGTCTTTCCACCTGTGGTGTGATAGGTTAAGTGATGTAAACATGATAAGCAACATTGGAAAGAGCTGGCCAGCCTTCCTAGCTAGAATCTTTTTTTTTATTAACAGTCAGGTGATGATTGTCTCCCATCTCAATCACTTTGGCATTTTGTCTATTGAAGCAAAGTGCCTGAAAAAATATTCTAATTCAATGACTTAGACAAGAGAAAGAGGGGGAAGAAAAGAAGAAAGGAAAGAGAAAAAGAGAGAAGATAGAACTGAAAAGAGGGAGTGTAATTTGAAAAATCAAACAAACTTTCTTTGGAAGTATTATCCTCGAGCCCTCAAAAGATATACCAGGTTCTTCCCACTATCTCATCCCTGTCCCCATAAAGAAGTGGAAATCGAGGTTGATAGATCAAAAGTGAGATTATGTTTGTCTTCTTATATATACATCTCACTCTAATTAACTCCCATTTCTTTCTCATTGTTTTCAACTTAGAATTTGACTCTCCCAGCCATACATGATCATAATTATAAGTAATTGTACAGATTATAAACTAAATCAATCTTATATTACGAATATAATTATAATATTGTTATCTCTCCTAAATTATTGAAAATCCTTTTTATATGTATATATGTTATTCTTCCTATGAGTACATAATTTCGAATATAAGATTTCTCTTCTGGACCAAAAGTAGAAAGTTACATGTATGAAGCTAAATTCAATCAAGTTTTACAGCTAAATTCAGCTTATTGGCTGTCACTTTCAATGATTAAATTCTTCATTAGGCCGCCGCATGCATGACCTTTTCTTTTATATTATTATTAATCTTTGTAAAGTTTAGCCACATTATATGTATGAGCATGTGACCTGTTTGCACATGTAAACTAATTACCATGATGAACATCAGATTTGTTCTGGCAGGAAAATAAAATAAAAAAGGTATCACCATCATAATTAATTAGATTTTTGTCATTATAAGGGGAGTTGTCAATTGTTTCTCGAGTATGGCTGTGAAATTTTGATCATCTTTCATCATATTTATTTTGAAAAAAGACAAAGTACAATGGTAAACTAATTATTAGCAAATTGATAATCCCTTTTTGTCTTTTTACATCTTTAATTACTTTCTAAAAGTTAAAATTAATAAAGACTCGTCTGGGTATAAATTTGTCTAAACCGAGATTCAAATACATTTGTATTTTTCATGTTTACGATATTAATATTTTATATAATTTTCTCAATAAGAATGAAATTAAGCTTTTGTTCATGTTTATGGATATATGAAAACCCAATTCAAAATTATACAAAGAAATTGTCATATATATATATAAATAAATTCAAAAAAAATTCACCAAAGAAAGAGCTGGATTTTGATAGGGATATAAACAGAAGAAAACTTGGCAAAGGTTGACTTGGGAAATTAATGCTTTCCAAATTAAATAAAGGCAAAGAGATGAGGAATCTTGAAGTCAGTTGTTGTTGCCTTTGTCTTTTCTTCATCATCTAAAAAATAGATGGATTTTAATTACAAAATCATAAGCAGTTGTATTGAAATTATTTAAAAAAAAAAGAAACCAAAAAAAAATTATTATATTTCTTTGTTGTACTTTGCCATGAACAAATGAAGAGCTTCCTTGCAATTCCCCCTCCTCTCCCCCACGTGAAGAAGCTAAGATGAAGTGAGATCTAGTGGCACGTGGAGCTACATCAAGTTTATTTATTTATTTATGATTGATAATACGGATTATTACTAATTTAATTAGCTTAAGTATATTATTTTTTAAAATAAGTCATAGGAATTTTATTTAATTAGCTTAAGTACATTACCGATGGAATGGAAGCCAAGGTAACAAGAGCGTCTATTTAAAAAATATTGAAAGCATAGAGATTAAAAAATAAAGTATAAAAACAACTGTCGCAAACAAATCAGTCGATCAAATTTTTTCGTATTAATTTTAAAAAGAATTATGATAAAAAAATCCAAGATCTAACAAATGCTTTTTTAATTAAGCTTTTTCTTCTTCAATAAACTTAGGGTATAGTTCCCTTTCAAGAGAAAATTTTCAAGTTTCAAATCATAGATGAAAAAATTTATGTTGAAATTGGTTTTCAATGGATGAAATGGTAATTTTGAAGAGGATTAAGTCAAAAATTTTTATAACTTTTATATAATTACATTATATTAAGACGATCAAACGACAAAATAATCGATTCTATTAATTAAGACAGATTTTTAATTTATATTATTTTTTCCATATTTACTAAACTTTGTACTATAAATTTTTTTTCGTAGAAAATATTATTCTTTTAAAAAAAAAAAAAGAATAAACAACAATAACAATACAACAACAGGACAAGACACATGAAATGAAAGAAAGCATAAGAGAAATGAAAGAAAGCGTAAGAAAGATGGAAAATATGGTCCGAGATTCTCATGACTTTCTGCTTTTGGCCGCCAACGAAATGGAAGCTGTCCTCTATATTGTGAGAAGCAAAATCCAATTCTTCCATACTTAATTATATTAGAAATTTAATTAGGATGGCAAAATGAAAGCAAAATTCCTTTTACACCACAAATTCTGTCTCCCTCCCCCCTATCTTTTGTCAATGCAGCAATAGATATACACCGTAAATTGCTGTAAAATCATGCTCCTAAAGCAAACTATAGGAACCCTTTTCTTCTTTCTTTGTTCATAACTATATAGGAATTTATGTCTGTTTGTTTGATGGAAAAGAGCACCGACCCCACCTCCCATGGCAACTTATTTTATTGATCAAAGGGTTAAATTAATATTTTTGGTTTATCAAAATCATGTAAGGAAAAGGGTAGAAAACTCTAGCTTACTTCACTTCCTCACATGCTAGAGTTGACCTTAATCAACTTACTCTTGTCTTAGCACACACTCTATATTCTGTCTCTGTTTATCATTTACATTAAAATATACTAGCAAAGACTTGGGACAAAAAATAAATAACTTAGAAACTACTCTTTCTCTGCCAGAAAATCAACCAAAAAGAAGAAGAAAAGGGGATTGATTTAAGAGCAAAAGAGAGAGAGAGATATATATATATTTTTTATTAAGAAACCATGTCTCCAAAGATGCTCTCTCTCTTGAGAGAGTCTTGAATTACATTGCTGGAAGAGTTAGCAAAATTGAGGTACTGGTGGTGATGAGGGAGGACGACGTTGTTGTGGAGGAGGAAGGATTTGTCGTCTTGCTCTAGCTGTGGGGTTGGTGCCATTGGCTCTTGCTGCATCTGGATGCACAGTATTTCTGCTTGAGCCACGGCTAGCTGCATTTGGAGCTGGGACACCTGGTTCTGTAGGTAAGATATGGCCCCTACGCACCCATAGACCGGGTCCCTGACTCTTGCGTTTGCTTCATAAACCAAGCTGCTCACTGCATCTGCCCTTTGCTGAACGGGAAGCTCCTGCTTTCGAAGAAAAACCAACCTCAATCATTAGTAAAACCAAAGAAACCCCATCATCATACACATATAAGGTAGTGATAATGACCAAGTAAACATGAATGGAAAAGGGTAGAGAGGCAGTAAGGAGGGAGGGGAAATGAACCTGCAACATTTTGCTGACATTGCTAGCACCAAAAACCTTGTGAACTATGGCAAACTTGTGGGGATCATCAGAAGGGAAGTAAGGAGCAAAGATGCAGTCCTTGGCACAGCGGCGACGAAGCAACTTGCAGGAAGCACACGGCGAATTTCCCCCCATATTGGTTTGGAAATCAGAAGAAAAGTTGCTGGTAATTTGATGAAGGAAAGAAAGGGATCAGACGAGAAAGAAAAGCTGAGGAGAGAAGTGATTTCTACTAGCTAGCTACAGGAAGGGATGTGAGTCAAGCACAAGCTTAATTTTCAAGACTTGGAGAGAATGAGCTGAGAGGGCATGCATATTTATAATAGCCCAATAACGTGTGTGCCCAAGGGTGTGCCATAGATCAACAAGGTTACCTATGTAAAATTTTTTATAATAATAATTCAATACAAATAAATAATTAAATTAATTGGCTTGATTAAATAATTTAGTTAGTACTTTCACATAATGTCTAAGATACGGGAGAAATTCTTCGACCGGATACGAGAGATTAAACAATCAAGAAACTACAAAATTAGGCGACTAGCTAAGAAATTAAAGAATAAATATATAAATTCAAAATCAAATTGATAAAAATGGCTTAAAGGTAATCCTACGGGCTAATTTAGTAATATGGTTGGCATCTCAAGACCTGACAGTATTTCTTCAAAACTTTTTCCTTGATTAGGATTAGACTTCCTTGAGGTTCATATGGGTCCAAAATAGAACCATTGGATGAATAAACTGATTTCAATAAAAATTGAATTTGGACCTATGCACTTTAAGAAAGGGACAAATAAAAGTTTGGAGCATTGAGGCAACCAGAGTACCAGAGCTAAGATCCCCAAAAATAAATAAATAAATTTAAAAATATGTTCGAGATTGTGCTAAAAAAAGTTCAATTTTTACTTTTTTTTTATAGTAAAAGTCATTGATTTGGTGGTGTGTAATATAATATACATTTGTTAATATTCTAGCTTCTTCAGTCCTATAGTTGTTTACTAAATGAAATTAGTGATATATATGATAATATATATATATATATATGAATTCAAATTGTTATCTAATTGACAACCGAATTAACCTCTTGTGTCAAGTAATTGCATCAAGATGAGAAGGGTAAAGGAATAATTATTATAATGTAAAATTGAAAATTACGATACATAAATTAATTCTATATTTTTTTGGAAAAAAATTCAAACCCGAATTTTTAAATCGAGAGATTTAGTACAAACAATCGAACAAAATGATTTCTTAAAAAGTAATAAAAAATAAAATAGAAATACTTCTCATTTAAAGTTAAAAATCTCTCTTCAAAACAAAGAAATGTAGTAACTATCATTATCATATGTACAGACTCGAGCAAAATATCTATATTTTGCTTCCATAATGTTCCAAAAGGATGATACCAGAGGCAACCTCATCGTGGCCAAAACTGAGTAAGACGCAACGGTTACGGTTGACCGCCGCCAAAGCGTGTGATAGTTGGCCCCTATATCACTCTCTATATTTTGTGTTCTATAGACCACACCTAGGGTATTGCCTTCCACGTTCTTCTTTCATTGTCTAGAGTTCTTTATTTTCTTTTCCCTCATTTTGCTTCCTTAATATTTTATTAGAATTATTATTTTCTCAGTTAAATAAAGCAATTTTTCTTAGAATGGTCAGAAATTTTCTTTATATTATAAAAATAATGAGAAGTTCGAAAATTTACGAACAAAAACAAGAAACCCCAAAATCAAACCATTACAATATAACATAGAAATTTCTAATACGATAAATTTCAACTTTTGTTAATCCCAATCAAATAAAGTAATTTTATTAATATCACAATCTTAATATAATATAACTGTTGACATCTCAATAAAATTAAAACATGCGTACAGTTATAATTATTATTTTTTCAATCAATTAAATTATTTTTTGAAATGTAAGATTTTTTTTTAGATTATAAGATGAATGAGAAGTTTGAAAATTTACAAATAAAAATAAGAAGCCCGAAAATCAGACTATGCAAGACAACATAAAAATCCCTAATACGATAAATTCATAATTACTGGTAGCTTAATAAAATTGAAACACGTGTATAATTAAAGAGAAAAGAGTGCATTTATATTAGAATATAAAATTTTATTTATTGGGTGAAGGCTTCAACGTGCGTGCATGGCATTAGGGTTAGGTGATAGGGGTAGGGGTAGGGGGGAGGTTAGGGTTGGAATAAGGGGGAGAAGGGGAAGAAGAGGGAAGAATTGGTTGATTTTGAGGGGTCACACACACAAAACCAAGTTGCAAAACAATGGAAAAATATAAAACCTAAGCCAAGATCCCATGATGAGAGAGGAGGCGAGGTGAGGGGAGGTTCAACGTGAATGTTTGTTAGCCACACAAACATTCACGTGAACACAAAACAAAAAAAAAGAAAAACAAACAAACAAAACCCAAAGCTCCCTCTCTAGATGTGTGTGGTTTGACCCAAAATCAATTAACTCTTAGCTCAACCAACAGTCAACCAAGAGCAAGTGTCTATACAATATGCTTTACCTTATATTTCATCATTTAATATTAATATAACCTTATCGAATGCCATTTATAAACTTATTATTCAACATAAAGTTAGATTATCATAACTTTTTTATTTGTCTTTCACAATTCTATGTCCATGTTCATATAATTTTTCTGTTTCTAAATGTTTTGATTTTAATGTATTTTATATATATATATATATACAAAAAAAATATTATTACAATTAAATAGAGTGCGTTCAGATAAATAATTAGAATTAATTAATAAATTTTGTTAAACTAAGGGTGCACTTATTTAAAAACATATATAAGATAATTTTCCTTAAACCGTAATTGATATTACATGATGAGACATTAATTTTTCCTTAATCTATAGTTTATCTCAAAATACGTATGATCCATCCACGAGTGCAAACAAGTAAGACACATGCACACTTTTTTGCTATGATCAAAAGTTTCACGACTTTGAACCAATTAAATAAGCTAAGATATCATTATATAGTGCAAAGCATAATTTTGTAGCATAATTTTGTTTCGTCTTGATACTCTTAATCAAGAATCCGAGCTCTCGAATTAAAAAATTTCCAAAAAAAATATAATTTTTTGTCAATTTTCTCCCTATATGTATATATATATATTAATTTTTTTGGATTTTGGTTTAATTTTTCAATCGATGGTGGCTGGAGAGCAGTCCCGTGAGCTAGTCAACTTCAATCGTTTTCACTTGGATTGGTCGTAGCCTATTTTGATTTTGATATATCCGACGATCCATTTAAGAGACAGATTCAATATTTTGGATTAGGTCATATATAGGGCTCGTGGTATGGTTTTAGTCTTGACGAAGTCTTTGAGCCTGTGACAAATTGCTTTGCAAAAGTACAAAATGATTAATCCTATCATTAATTGAATTGGTCATTATCATCATTGGAATATTATTGCAGCCCATTGTTTTCTCTAACTTGGACAGAAAACTGGGATTTAAGCTATACCATAAGATTCAAATTAGTCAGCTAATTAATTAGTTAAGCAAGTAGGTATACCTCTTTATTTTATTTATCCAATAATGAATGCGAATCGAGGTAAAGATTTATCCACATAGAGTAGGATTTTTGTCAAAAAATAAAAAAATCAAATATCTATCGCCGAAAAAAATTTATCCACGTAAGTAAGATTTTTATCAAAATAATAATAATAAATTTTAAATATCTACCGCCATTGGAGTTAAATATTATAGCTGAAATTTTTGGACTTAATTCAATTTCGTAGTCCTCGATCACTAAATTGAATTTGCCCTTTGCATGTTTTGCTCTTGATAATTAGCTGTCAATTCACATGAAATCATGTGAAAACAATAAATATTTGAGTGAAGTCGGGAAGTAATTCTTTTTCATTTCATAAATTTTATTCTGTTTATCTTAAAATTCAAATTTTGAACCTTCAAAATTCGAGCTCGATACCTCCGAAATGAAATTTTAAACTCAAACGGGGTGTCTCCATGAGAACATGTATGGATGATTAGTTGGTTCATGGCATATACTTTCATCAATGGATTGAAAGAATAATAAACTATTAGATACTCTTTTCTGTGAATCAAATCTGATCATCAGCAGAAATTTAATATAGTGAAGGCCATAGACATCAAACAGATCACACGACCCTACAATGAAATTAATGACATCCTGACATGAAAAAATATTACATATATAAGGGAGGAGGGGGGGGATTTTGTTTTTCTTTAAAATATGGAAGCCTGTTTCGAGGGAGATTAATATTGAAATTTGTAGTAGTTTTTAGGAACCCTAAGTCTTATCAGTACTTTGCATTTAATGGCCCCATCCACATGATTCCAAGCTTCCTTTCCTGTCTTCAAAAACAAAGCACAAGCTCTCTTTTCATTGTGTGTTGGTCTCTCAATGGAATCATGAAAAATCTTTTGCTTTTTTTTTAAATAAAAATTAATTATGATGAAGTTGATGAACATTGGTTTAGGTAGGCAGTGAAATTTTTGCCAATTCGGGCACCCCTTTCGTCCTACATATATTTCTAGGTCGAGGTGTGTCACCTCAATGAAACGACTGGCTTGTCCCCTTACCGACAATCCATGGCCCATCCCACCTCTTCTCTTTCCAACTAAATTCGGAAAATTAAGAACTTTGGTCATTTCTCTAATCCTTTTTTATTAAGTTGACAAGTGAATATACATTTCGTATTAGTTCTTTTGATGTTCGAATTAAAACCGGCTTATCAAATTAATTCAAAATGTTAATTATAAGGTGCCAGTTTGAGAAAGGTGCCCGAAACCCCGTCTGCCACTGGTTTTTACATGTTGTGGCTGTCCATAGAAAGAAAGGCTTTATGGCTGAGTGCTCCCAACCTGGTGCATAGCCTTCTATAATGATAAAATCAACACAGTTTTTTTTTTTTTTCTTTTCAAAAACCTAAGCTCTAGGGAGGTGAGACCAAGTAAATTAACAAAGGGCAAAGAAACCTTTGTTGTTGTGTTTGGATTCTGTGAAAATTAAAAAAAAAAAAAGATTTGAAGTCAGTAATTTAGGAAGAAAAAAACAGACATCTTCACCACCTTAGAAGGAAAAACATGAGACCCCCAATGCATGTGCATTAAATGAGCTTCGATGGCAATGAATTAGGTTCATTTTCGAGATGCATGGTTCTGTCATGATGCGGTCGTAATTAATGCTTAATTGTTTGTTTTTCCTTTTAACATTGGTAATCTCACTGTTGGAGTTGGGGTATTCTGCAAATGGTTTCATCTCTTTCCAACCTTGCCCCCCTCCCCTTTGTAATTTTTCTCTTTCTATATTCTTTTTGCCTTTAAGCTGTTTTTTTAGATTTCATCTTACATTCAGCATTTAAAAATGTTTAAGATACGATCCACATCATTTTTGCAAATCATAGAAATATTAGAATATTTATCTTCTACACTAACCTTGGGCTTGGGGCTTCAAGCCCTTTGCATAATGCCTAAAATTAAGAGTAGTATCAACCCAAAATCAAAATCAAGGAGCTAGCCCAAAGAAGTAAATGCCACTCGTTTTTCATTTTTGGTCTTCTTCACAATCTTTGGGATTTGCAAAGCCTATCAAAGGTAGGCTAGCCCAATCTTATAGTAATTAATCAGCATTATGCCCATTTACCCCAACTACAAAAATAGACCATTCCAATGTCCAAGTTTTAAAATTTTGAACATGAAAATTGGGTCACAAAAGGAACAAAAGAAGATTCTATGACCCATGTTTGGCCCAACTATAAAAAGTCCAAAATATATTCCCCACACATAATAGTAAATTATTAATGAATTTGATCTTAACTTGTTAATAGCATCATTTTGAGATTAAAATAAATCTGACACATGCATTCCGATCTTGTAGTGAATTAAAAATTTATATCTTTTTCTATCATATAATAGTATTTCCTCCGTCTTTCTTTTTTTAGAATATTTCAAAATGAAGTTTTTTTTAGATATTTCGTACTTATATATATACAAGTGTTGAACATTTATATTATAAAAAATTCAAATTTTAATATATAATATCAAAATCAAAATTTTTATCTTAATTTTTATGAATTTTTTTTAAAAAAAGACAAACATATAAAGACGAAAAGAGTAATAATCTAAGAATTAGATACCCCACTTAAGTCATAAACTCATAATCAATGTGGAATACTTTGATAAAGTGGAACTTCTTAAGGTTCTTTCCACACATTCATCAACTTTAGCCAAGTAATCACACAATTTTACTGAAAAAAAAAGTGAAAGGCCTCCACTTATTCTATGAGATCAATTAGTACTTGTTTACTAAAGCCACACACACATCTGTCTAATTCCACCTTTAAACCATTATTGTTCCTTTCTTTGATGCTTTTCTTTTCCAAGACATCTCATCCAATTTCTTTTTGTTCTATCTTTTTTTTCCTTAAAGGTGAATTATAAGCAACTATTGTATCCATTGAAACAGTTAAAAGAAACAGACAATGTTAGAGAATTTACTACTTTGATCAAAAATAGCCTTCAAACTTCAAAGATGTGCAAATTTGAAAAAAAAAGAAAAAGAAAAGAAAAACCCTTCAAAAGCGTGGTCAATCTCTAATATAAATCTTTATCCTTTCATTACTTGTTTAGTAACATTTCTGTATAATTCCATTTACATATAGGTATTTTGTATGCATTTTTTATTATTTTAGTTTCAAAGTTGTTAGATAAATTTAATCACAAGTTATTGCTAACTTGAATTTTTATATTAACCATTCTATTTATTACTATAAGACTATTACAAAAGAAAATATGTATGAATATTGTTGGATTTTTTTCTTCTTGTTTTATGTATTTGACATTGATTTACATTGTCGACGTTTAAAAAAGAAAACTCAAATTACAATAAAATAAAAATCTTTGCATTAATTTTATATATATATATATGTTACCACTTACCACATATGCATTAATTTATTTTTTTATGTCTTATTTGGGTTAAGATTGTTGTATTTGACTATATATTAAAAAGGTAATCAAGAAAAATGATAACTAATAAAAATTAGGCTAAATATTCAAACCCTGAACTATGTCAAAAAAGTTAATTCAACCCCTATTCTTTAATTATGTTTAAATAAGTCCTTAAATTTTTATTTCAAGTCAAATAAGACATTCTCTTTATTAGTCAACAATACATGTGATACTTTTATATCATATAATCTACTACGTGGCATTAAATATTATTAATTAAAACTTCTGTGCTTACTTTTTTACTCATTTACTCAATCATAATTAATAATATTTAATATCATATCATCTATCACGTGTAAATGACATGGTATAAAAGTATCACATGTATTATTAACTAATAAAAGTTAGTCAACAGTTGAAAAGGGAAATTTATTTGACTCAATATAAAAATTTAAAAACTTATTAAAATGTAATAAAAAAAAGACTGAATTAATTTTTTTGACATAGTTCGAGAGCTTATTTAGATATTCAACTTAAAAATGAATGATACAACTAGCCTTATCTATATTTTACAATTATTCCATAAAAATAAGAAATAAGAATAATAATAAATAAGATATCTACTAATTTTGAAATATTCATATATGATTATACAATTTATTATTTGTATTTTATCTTAACTCCACTAACAATCCTTTAATAGAAACATGATTAAAATATAAACTTCTTTATTCGGTTAAAATTGATGTAAGCATCTGTTACTAAACATGACCCGACACAAATTCGTACATTATTCGAACTTGTTCACAAAATATTTTAATTTTATTTAAATGAATCGAATAATACCGTATATCCATTTATTTGCTACCATCCTTTATTAGAAAAATAAAAAAAAATAACAATATAAAAATTGGTATCCAACTCAAAAGATCACAAGCTTTAAATAAAAAACTACAAAAAAAGAGAAGAGAAAATAGGACACAATATTCCATCTTGTTTGTCTTCTCTTTTGCCACACAACTGGAAGGACAAAGAACTGCCATAGTACTTATCTTTTTGGTACCGACAAATTATTTATGATAAAGTGATTACAGAAAAGAAAGAAAGGCCTTTGGCTTCTGCTGTGACCTTTGAGGATCACAAATTGCTACAAAAGGTTGCCAAGACACTGGATATTTCGAAAATCAACCACGAGCCTGCCACGCTCCCCAACCTCCACCAGCCCATCTTACCGTCCACGTGTCATCCATCTAATGGCATCAACCCCCATCCCCAAGCTTACTTTTTATCGCCCTGCCTGCTTGCTCCCTTCCCGATCTTCATTCACAACACAGTAAGCGTTACTTCAAAACCCTCGTCAATTCTTCTTCCCTTGTTTGCAAGAAGTCTATCTTTTGCCTTTGCGTTGAAGAGTCTGTTTACCGTTTTTGAGCCATGTTGCTGAAAGCTGCTCCAGCTTTTTCTTTGTTGAATCCTCAAGTGGAAAATCAGGGATCCCTGTTTTCCTCTGTTTCTTCATCTCAAAGCTCTCTTTTCAGTTCTTTTTCTTCTCCGACTCTTCGGGTTTCCACGCCGAGAAATAGAACTGGGGCTGTTATTGTTTGTGCTGCCAAAGGAGCCAACAACAAGCCACTAACTGGTGTCGTTTTTGAGCCCTTCGAGGAGGTTAAGAAGGAGCTCGATCTTGTCCCAAAAGTGCCTCAGGTTTCTTTGGCTCGTCAAAAGTATACTGATGAGTGTGAAGCTGCTGTCAATGAACAAATCAAGTGAGTTTTCTTTTCCTTCAAGATTTTGAGTCAACTCTATATATAAAAAAGGTTTCTTTCTTTATAGTATATCTTTGGGTGGCGTCAGTTTCTAGATTCTTGAAAAAGATGGCTCTTTTATGGTTTGATCTGCTTATCTATTTGAGAAAAAGATTTAGCTTTTCTTGCTTTGTTCTTTAGTTCTTTATAAAGCCAATTCAATTTTATGATTTATTGCCAGTGAAAACCAGGAATTACCCCCAGACTTTTTCTCTTTTCTTTAAAGAAAAAGAATTTTCTAATCTATTTTCAGATGTGTTGAAGTGTTGAAGTTCTGATTTTGCTGTGTTGTTTTTATGTGTAAATGCTTCTGTTCTAATGTCTTCTTGCATATCTTTTGGAATGACAGTGTCGAATACAATGTCTCCTATGTGTACCATGCTATATTTGCCTACTTCGACAGAGACAACATTGCGCTCAAGGGTCTTGCCAAGTAATTCTTCATGAAAATTCTCGATCTTGCACAGCCTTTTGGTGTACCCTTTTTCCTTTTGAGCTAACTTCTGGCTTCCTGGTGAACAGGTTCTTCAAGGAATCGAGCTTAGAAGAGAGAGAGCATGCTGAGAAACTGATGAAATACCAGGTTTCTTTTTATCTATGCTACCTGTTGCTAGCTTAATGTTTGGTTGTTCTTTTTGTCCCTGTGATTTGTTTTCCTGATTCACATGCGTCTATTGTTCGCAGAACAAACGAGGTGGAAAAGTGAAGCTGCAGTCCATCGTGATGCCTCTCTCTGAGTTTGACCATGCAGAGAAAGGAGATGCATTGTATGGTGAGTTGGAATTATTACGGCTAAATGTATGGTTGGTTTGGTAAAACGTGTTTCATTTCTTATTTTCACTCCCTTGTTGTACATGAACAAAACAATGAGATAAAAATTCATGTTGCTACTGTGGAAGAATGTTTGTAAATTTGTATGGGTGGTGCTTTTATATATTAGAAATCTGGACGAGGAAGAGATACTTCTTGAACATTCACTTCTGTTAACTCCATGTAGCATTTTGGATTTTGTACTATATATAATCCCATTGTCTTTCTGGATTCCGGATTGGACTGCATGATCATGTCAAATAAGTCAAAAATAGTAAAATGTGCTTCAGCTGTTAGCATTATCATATGTATGTGGTTGAAACTGATTGTAGTTGATTCCTTGGTTCAGCGATGGAGCTTACCTTGTCCCTGGAGAAACTAACAAACGCAAAGCTCCTGAACTTGCACAGTGTAAGACTTTCTTCTTTCGTTTTGCTTTCCTGTTTCTGTTTGAATTAACATGTTAATAAGGTCTAAGGTGTCATTGATTTGGTTTATGAATTCATAGGATAACACCATCTTCAACAGCCATGTTATTTTACATTGTGGATGTTTCTAAGATGATAGCAAATGGTTTTTGTTGAATTAATCTTCTCAAGGCTTTGCCAAACAGGTTGCTGAACGGAACCACGATGTGCAGTTGACAGAATTTATTGAAGCTGAATACTTATCTGAGCAGGTAAAATTCAATTGTGGTGTCTGTACTCTTAAGAACTTAGCTTTTCCAACATGTGTGTGCTGAAATTATAACAGAAACAATTTCTCATGCTTTTGATCTTGGCTTGCTTTCTCTATAGGTGGAGGCCATCAAGAAAATAGCAGAATATGTGGCTCAGTTAAGAAGAGTTGGAAAGGGACATGGTATGAATCTAAAGTCTCTTTAATTGTCATCTTTTTGCAAAAACTTTCATGTTAGCCAACTGTATGGTACCGTGATTTCATCTTGTTCATATACTTTTATGCTTAGTATGTACCTTGTTCCGTGAACTTATTTATCTTCGGTGGATATTCCAGGGGTGTGGCACTTTGATCAGATGCTTCTCCATGAGGGAGAGGAAGCTATTGCATGATACCGAAACTTGCTGATCGGTTCCATGTCTGAGGTTGTTCTATAAGGTCTTGTGTCAGTAGTTCCTTGTCAAGAGATTTTGGTTGTAATCTGTATAATTAGTGCAGACAGAAACTTTTGTGTTGATGATCAGAGCTCATATGGGATATTTTTAAGTCCTCTTAATCGAAGTAGTTATAGATTCATGGATTTGCTATCTTGGGTCTTTCTCCAATGAATTTTTTCTCATTTTCATGCTGCCCCAGCAACATGTTTAACTGTTTTCCATTGCTTAAATCCTGCATAGCTGGCATAGAATAGCTTAAAGTTAGTTTCCTTTTGTTCTTTGTGACTGGGAAAATGAACCCAAAAAGGTCAATCCACGAAAAGTCTTTCCAATAGAAAAATTGATCTCTGCCTAGCTGCTCAGACCAATCATTTTGCTGCTAAGCAACAAAGTTAATGCCAGTCAACTAAGCGTCTGAGATATGCGAACCATGGCAAACCAAGTGCTCTTTCAGACCCGACATTGACTTCATTTTCATTGACGGTTCAACCCGTTCAGGCCACAAAATCCCATCTAAGAATTTTCCTTTTGTTTCACTTTCTTCTTGATTGTCGTGGGACCATAGCAGAGGTCGGCCTCTGTACGAGGGTATGGGCTTTCATTGTCCCTCTCATCACAAACCTAAGCTTACGTGATGCTTGTGTAGTATGTTGGTTTGTTACAATGATGTATATTGATTCGATATGATACATAGTATTCGATACTTCATTCTCTATATTAACATTACAGTGACATATTGATTAATAATAGTTAATAAATTTTTATTTGATTGATTATTAATTAATTAATTTTTAATTATAAAAATTGATTTAATTCAAAATAAAAATATAAAAATTTGAATGAATGGAATAAAAAAATAATGATTTATTTAAAATTTTTTTAACTAGTTAAGATATTTTTAAAATTTTATATCAAGAATAATATAAATATTTTAATTTTTAATTATTTTAAATTAAATTAAAGAATATAATAATAAATTACACATTAAAAATGGAGGAAAAATTTGATCCAACATAAATTTGGACCTTCCCATAAATCCATGATAAATTGATAAATCCAAAAAGAAGCCCAATAATGGCCCATAATCCAAACCCACATCCCTAAGAAAGATATTGTCAAACTGCCACGTGGAGTGCTTTGACCGTTTTTACCGACCAAGGAGAACGAAAGGCTTGTCATCTGGCGGTCCTTGAAGAACGTGGAGAAAAGCAGAAACCCAGAAAACCTCTCCGAATGTATTTGTATTAAATTTTACACTGTAGCGGAATTACTTTTAATATATTACACTTTGGCGGCCTTTGAAAAATTATTCTCACTTTTTCAATTTTTTCAATTTATATATTCCATTTCTCCAGTTCTTTCTTCTAACGCGGCTGCCGGAGAAGATGGCTATGGCTGCTATTTTGTTGCTCATCTTAGCGTTGTTTTCAAATTCAAAAGCTGATCAAGATTTCGATGTGCGTCAACACCTATCTACTGTAACAAGGTCTCTCTCTCTCTCTCTCTCTCTCTCTCTCCGTTTAATCGAAATTTGATTATGATCTTTGTTATAGTTTAAATGAGACAATTCTGGATCAGGTTTATCTTTCTATTTTAATTATTTCTTGTTGTTTCTTGTTTTTTTCGAGCAGATATAGTGCAGTGAAAGATATTGTCGACGATTCCTTTCTACCTTCTGATATTCCTGATGGATGTACTCCTATCCACTTGAATCTCGTGGTACCTTTAAATTCTTTTTATAAATTTCGAATTCTTATTGCTCTGTGATAGCTAGGAATACTGTTGAATTGGGGGAAAAAAAAAAACAAAGAACAGAATGATATGCATGGATGATAATTCGTAAATTAGGTGTCCGAATCTTTGTGAAATTATGAAGGCATTTTTGAATTCATTTTGAGTTAGATTTACTGCAAAGTTTGTTTGTTGATGCATGGAAAAAGTTGGATACGTTTCGTGCAATGTTTTCTTAGTCTTAGCTTTATTGGATATATTTTTAAGATTTGCTCCTGAATGTGTTACTCTTTGGAAAATGTATTGTTGAAGTTATAGCAGCAAGTGATTAGGTTGCATGTTACTTATTGAATTGTTTAAAAACCTCTTTTTATTTTGCAACTTTTTTTTATTTTCCGTGTGGTTATGTGTTACTTGTTGAATGTCCAAAATTGGTTGTTACAAGATTAAAATTAAAAGGGAGATTGATCTCAATTCAAATATTTAGGCAAGACATGGAACTCGTACTCCTACTAAGAAGCGGATGAGAGAGTTGGAAAAGTTGGCTGCTCATGTACAAGAACTTCTAAAAGACGCCAAAGAAAAGAATTTGTCCCTGCAGAAAGTTCCTGCCTGGTTGCAGAAATGGGAATCTCCTTGGAAAGGAAAATTGACGGGTGGAGAATTGGATATCAAAGGAGAAGAGGAAATGTATCAGCTTGGAATCAGGGTTAGGGAAAGATTTCCTGATATATTTAATGAGGAATACCACCCCGATGTGTATCCCATAAAGACTACACAGGTGAGTTCTATGTTTGAAATTTTATGTTCTTCTACTATATAAATGCTTTATTCAGAGATATTCCGTCAACTTGATTTTACAGGTTGTTTTATTCGTTTGGGAATTTCTGGCGTAATAGATGGATGATACTTAACTACTTCCTGCCTGAGCACTCAACACCCTTTTTTCTTAATCCCTATATTCACTTTTGGATTATGCCAGTTTTGATTACTTTGATTTTATGACTCCAGCTCTGAAGCTGGCCGAGTTGTGTATATGTTTTTCTTGATTTAGTTAAAACTCATGTGCATTTCTTTCTTATTCTATGGGAAAGGTTCCTCGGGCTTCTGCTAGTGCTGTTGCTTTTGGCATGGGGCTATTTAGTGGCAAAGGAAGTCTAGGACCAGGGCGTCATCGAGCTTTTGCTGTTACAAGTGAAAGTCGTGCAAGTGATTTAGTTCTGAGGTTTTTTGATTGTTGTCAAACCTACAAGGTACAAATGATGTTTCTCCCTTATTATTCAAGCAACAACACAAGTATATGTGTTTCCAGTTTTTCATACATTGAACTTTTTTCTTTCTTAATGCAAACATTGGTTTTTAGACATTGTGCTCTAATTTAATAGGTTTGTTTTTTCATTCGCTTATTTCATCTGGATATATAAATACAGGACTTTAGGAAAAACCATGGGCCTGCTGTTGACAACCTGAAAGAACCAATCCTCACCGAAATTACCTCTGCATTAGCAAGACGATATGAGTTCAATTTCACAAGACAGGATATATCTTCTCTCTGGTTTCTGTGTAAACAGGTTGTCATCTTCTTTTCATGCAAATCTTATGGTTCATATCCTGTTAAAAATCAGAAATTGCATTCACAGTTCAATTTTTTACTTATAATTTGGGCTCCTTTGGATTTTCAATATGGAAGGAAACATCCTTGTTGGATATAACCAATCAAGCTTGCAGTCTTTTCAGTCCCACTGAGGTATTTTCATCCTACATTACTCTTTATGAAGAAAACAGGCATAAACATTTTGTTGGAGTTAGGATCTGTTCATTTGAAGGATCGGAGATAGTTTTCCTATGTGTATCTCATTATTTATCATATTGAAAATACTCTTAGTATGTAGGGCCTTAACTATTTTTCTGGAATTTAGGTATTTTCTCAAAACATTGATGTTACTATTGCTTGCTAAAAAATATATAAATCATCTTTAATTGTAGACGATATAAGTTTGCAGCTGAAATCTTTTATAATTTTCACGTTTGAATATTAATCTTATATATATGCATTTACTGATCTTCACATGTATAAATATATAGGAGAAAGGCCTTTATTTTGATAAATGCCTGTTAGTTTAGGTTATTTTATCGCTGTTCCTTAAATAAAAAATGAAAAAAGGTCTTTAATTTGAGTAATACGCTTCCCATGATTTATTCCTTTTATCTGTCAAACTAATTCAGCTATACATTTTTATTGAATCATGTTGTCTTCTATGCTTTATGGTTTTCACCTGCAAAAGCTGTCTGAATATTTAGGTTGCTTTGCTGGAGTGGACGGATGATTTGGAGGTGTTTATATTGAAGGGCTACGGTAAATCCTTAAATTATCGAATGGGAGTGCCTTTACTTAAAGATGTTGTTCAATCCATGGAGGAAGCTATCAAGGCTAAAGAAGGTAGTATTATGATGAGGTTTTGGTTGTGTAGTCTTTATATGTCAAGAAGTGAGGAGCCTATTGAAATGATTATCCTTGAATTGCCTATCAAGTGTTCTCTAACTATATCTGGTAGTGATTCTGTTCTGTCTTGTTATTAGTAACTACAGACTAGGGTTGGCAATGGCAGAATAATTCGCATTTGCAACTATTATGTCGTATCATCTGAGCATATGCATTACATAATTGACTTCTTCTGTTTATAACTTTTCTTCTTACAAGTTATTATTCTAGTGAATAAAGTTAGGAAAAAATCAGAGTATTGTTTTTTTTTTTGCTCAAGAAATCACAAGTATCGTTATTGTTGCTATTGTTGCCATTCATTATTTATGCTTTATATGGCCCAACATAGCACAGTTTCTTGAGAGCTGAACCTAAAATAGATCAGATATATTTTCTTGTGATTATGGATTACTGATGTACATTGCAAAATGATGTTTGATAATGGCTTGTTCCCAACTTTGACTTCTGATTTTTTCCCTTCTTATGTGTAGATAACCAAGCTCCTGGCAGTTACGAGAAGGCTAGACTGCGGTTTGCACATGCAGAAACTGTGGTTCCTTTTTCATGCTTGCTTGGGCTTTTCCTTGAAGGATCTGGTCAGTGCTTTCTGGCCTTTTATCATTTCATGATTTTTTTTTTATACTACAAGTATAAGCACGATTATCTGCAAATGTATAAACTTTTTGTTATATGCTGATATTTTGGTGTTTATTTAAACATTGTAGATTTCCAACGAATACAAAAGGAGGAGCCTTTGGGTCTCCCTCCAAAGCCTCCCCAGAATAGAAATTGGAGAGGCAGCACCGTGGCGCCTTTTGCTGGGAATAATATGCTGGTTTTATACAGTTGTCCTGCTAATTCTTCAAGCAAATACTTTGTGCAAGTCCTACACAATGAGCATCCCACCCGAATGCCAGTAAGCTATTTTTGACTGCATAGTTTCTTCTCTTAGTCTTTAAGTAATTCACTGGTTATACCAGCAAAAGGCAAGAGTTATTTTTATCTTTTCTAGTTAGGACAATGTGGAGTTTTACCTTATTCCTTGTTTCGTAGTGCTTGGAAAGTTATGGAACATGCTACTTTTGGATGCACCTTTTCTTATTTGTGATTATGTCGATATCTTCTAATATCAATTTGATGCTAATGTTCCTTTTTTTATGAATAGGGTTGTGGTGGTACTGATTTCTGTCCATTTGAAGTTTTCGAGGTACTATAATCATCCATCATCTATGTTTATGAAAATAATGACAAAATATTGACTTTATTTCTTAAAACTTTCATGACATTCTCAGGAGAGAATTGTACGGCCTCATTTAAAGCATGATTACAATACCCTTTGCAATGTGAATCTTGATCAGCCTAAGCAGAAGCCTGAAACCAGTAAGTTATCGCAACTGTTTCGTTGGTTCTTTGGGTTGGGGAACGATGATATTCCGTCCCACAGAGTTGAATTGTAGTTTGCTTCTCAAGATACGAATAAGAAGGTATAAATTCTTACTCATTTTCCTTGTTGCCACTCCTTTCTTGGTGTGATTTTCAGCCACGGGCACCACTACATTCTAGCAGAGTTTCATTCTGGATTGACTCCAATGCTAACACAAAACAAAATTTTTCTACAACAAGAATTCTTGGTACGATAGGTTTTTCTGATTGAAGGGTTCATGTCGGAGTCAGATTCTCAACATTATAGTATCGATTCTTTTTCTTCTTCGTTTTACTATTTTTTTGGAAAAAACAAATAGTAGAGACTAGCATATGGGAATCTACTGTTTGCAACAAAGGAAACTACATCAAACAGGCTGATCAAACTGTTAAAATAATGGAAATTACATAGCTATGTAGCATGTTGCTAATGAAGTGTATTATATATATTTCATGCGTATTTGATAGTTATATGAGAGATTATCTGAGCGTAAACTTGTGATACATTTTTCAATAGATATCTATATCATGTAAACATTTTGCAGTCAATTTATGTCGGTATATCGAGGGATATTAAGGCTTCATGTACTGGTATGGTGGAGGAATCATCTCTCTCCCTTCACATCCTGCAATAAGTTGAATGTTTAGGTTAAATTCGGCACTGATCATGAGTCAGCTATGAATGCTCAGGAAATTTTTAGTTCTTAACACTGAAAGAAATGCTTAGCAGGAACTTGTTTTAGTAGCATTATCAGTCATTTTTAACAAAGTTTCACGGTTATGAATGAGGAGAAATCTTTATGTAGTTTTACCTTCAAAGCCTCTGGCCTCCAGCTCGCGCCACTCCTGAACCATCGCGCAGCAGCAGCAAATGAGATGGGTTAGATAGTCATCGCCTGAACCTCCCTGGAAAGATGGGAATTGGTATCAGAATCAAACTCAAAGCTTTTAAAGCAAAATTTCTGGTCCAACCAGTGAATAGCTTTATGTTGAAAAGTTCTCAGTGTTTCTTCCGTATGCAACAAGAGTAACAACGGCAGCCACAGATCAGGGAGTATGCCATTAGATCACTGATGGCTTGTTCTCGAGCTGTGTAAAAACACAACAATCAGACTTGGGATAACAAATTAACCAGGCTTAAGCGGGAGGATCTAACATGTTTTTCCCTTGGAGACAACATTTGTTATGCTTGAGAAAACTCCACAAGGATAGAAGCAGGTCTTCAAGCCTGGAAAATGAAAGAATAATGTTTAGAGTTATGGGAAAAACAAAAGTTTTCCATATCAAATAAGCTAAAGTTTATGAAGAATTTTGTTGCAACTCACTTAAACAAGGTTCACTGCAACAATCGAAAAGATCAACCTGCCATTCGGATTGACATCGTTCTTCAGTCTTCAACCCAAGTTCTCTGCCTCTAGGTTTTTCATTGGTCATGTACCTGTTCTAGGTAATCAACAACCGATTAATTCAATAATAAGTGTATATATCTTGATATTCAAAAAATTGGGTTCGAATCTCTTTTATGAGAAAATGTAGAATTTTCTGAATGAGGTTTCTTACAAAAATTATTTACCCCGCTAAGACATAAGCTGGCTCATTCACAAGAAGCTTATGAACCTCCTTCCCAGGAAGCACATTAACAACATTTTCAGTTACATCGATGAGATGTTCAATCACACGGCACTGCTTAGAATCATCAATGGTTCGTGATCGCTGCAGCTCAACGTGCATCTTCTCTTTTTCTTCTTGCAAAGCTTCCTGGAATCTCAGGTCGGGGTACCTGCGAGACAGGGATTTCTCCAATATGTTTGCATCTTTCTTTGTTCTGTCAGGTTTTAGTATAACCCTCTGGGCTTCTACATCCTCTTCGTCCAGACTGTATTCCCTCTGATCCTGTTCGATTGCCTGCAAGCATTCCTCCAAGTTCTGGTTTAATCATTCCAAGACAAAACTCCTTTTAGTTGTTCTGTTCATCCATGAAACCTTGCATTGAACAGTGAAGTAAAATTGCACCGACGAACAGTTGATGAAGTGGAGGATTTTTAGAGAATCTGAGGTGTTCATGTCATCTAGGGCCCCAGTTCTGACAATTGGGACCCGAAAAATCTACATGCAAGGTCCAATGCCTGTCTCCTGATTGAACTTGAATCCATTTTTTGCAACAACATAACAGTTTATCCACGAGCTTTTCAAGAAAATGGGGAAAAAGAAGATCATCGAATAGAAGCATGGCAGCCTTTTTCAACTTTCAAAAGAAAAACTGCTAATATTTGATCTTGCCGTAAATTAAAAACAAAAAAGAAAATGAGTATGTACAGTAACAGTATAGCTTACTTGCATTTGAAATTCATGAACAAGTGAAATCAAAGGCACGAGATGAAGGTATCGATCAGTCTCAGCTTGGACTCGGCGAAACTGGTAGACGATGCTCCATCCCAGGGCAAGCATGTAAAGCCAGCTTTTGTCCCTGCAACTCTCCACCAAGTCCAAAGCTTTCTTCAGGGCCTCGTCCAGGCCATCCAATGGTTCTTTTACCGCTGGCAGAGTTACCAGGTTCGTCGATTTCAGCTTCTCTAACAGGTTTCCTATCAGCTTCACATGCTCAGCCAGCTGCTCGCAGTTGTTCCGGTGCATCGAGGCGTTTCTTGCTGATGATAGGATCAGGGTCGTCAGCCCCAAAGAGTTCAATCCTGGAGCCATGCTTGTTAACCAACTTGGATCAGTAGTTTTAAGTAGTACTTTAGGAAGAAGAGAAAGAGACAGAGAGAGTTTTTGTTTGAAAAGTTGCGTGACCTTGTGCTTAGCTCCTGTGATTATACACTAAAAAAACACAAAAAGAGAGCTTGTGCTCTTATTGAAAAGGACAAAGAATCACAATTCTTCAATCACTTCAAGTCTGGCTTGTGGTTCTTCATTACGCCTAATCTGATCCTCCTAGCTTTTTATGGTTGATTTGTTCTAAAGAGAGTTGCTGGTTGAGTCCTTCTTGGGGTTTTATTGCTTTTCTCCTGCTTTGTAACGTGTTGTTAATAGCATGCTTTCACTTTTTCTTTCTTGGTACTGTATTTTCTTTTTGATGTCACACACTTGTAATTAAGTTGTTGCTTAGTTCCTCCTTTCTTTTCCCTATTTTTCTACCAATATTTCTTGGCTGTTTTGTTACTTTCCTCCTATCTTTCTTCTTCTTTAAGCATTTAAAGAACATTCTTCTAGTAGGTTCAATACTTAAACAAGTCATTATCTTTTGATTTATACTCATATAAACCCTTAATTATAATAAAAAGTTAATTACAATCAAATATAGTATAAATTGACATTTTCTATCCACGTGACATATGATGTGATCACATGATAACTGTATAGAATAAGTCATATAAACAGAAAATACTAACTGATATTGAATCTAAAGGTGATTACTTTTTTATTAAAATTAAATATTTGTGTAGACATAAATAGAATGATAAAGACTTTTTCCAATGCATTGAAACTTTTTTTTATCGTCTCGAAAAAATTTATGATATTACAAATCCAAGAAACCGTAGCCCGTCTAGCTCAGTCGGTAGAGCGCAAGGCTCTTAACCTTGTGGTCGTGGGTTCGAGCCCCACGGTGGGCGTTTTTGAGCCAAAAAATAGTTTAATTTAAAATACAAAAAGCCCAGATGAGCCCAAACCGACTTTTAGTGTTGAAATTATCCTTACTTTTCCGGTGTCCAGCGGTTGGGAGTTCTATTCCCATTTGTTTTCAGTTCTGTTAAACAAAACAACCAGCAAAGAGTCAGCGACCGTGAGCAGAGAATTAAAACAACTGGCACAGTTAAATAAAAAGCAAACGACATTTCGAATTCCTTCTCTCTTTTAACCGCGTCTGCTTCCCTTCCTCAGATATTCCTTCCTCAGCTAAGATTTTTCCATCGCTCTCCTCTCATTTTCTCTCCATCCAAACAAAGAGAAAACAAAAAGAGAGAAAATGCCGATTTCCGTTCCCAACCTCTTCAAAGAACGGAAATATCCTTTCCTTTTCGCTCTTTCGATCCTTCTCATTTCCTTCGCAATCCTCTTCTTAACCAACTCCTTCTCCCCTTTCCCTTCCCTCCCTCTCTCCTCCGAACTCCACGTCTCCCAATCTCAACCTCCTACTCCTCCTCCGCCGCCGTCTTCTTTACGATCACGATCTCCCAACGACACCGTTCGGTTCCCGCCAGAATCGCGGTCCAGAAACGACGCGGCGTCTGAGGTGGACTTGAGTGTGAGCTTGGACGTGCAATGGGGGAACTGTAAACTAGGGGCGGCGGCCGTGGATTACATACCGTGTTTGGATAACTGGAAAGCGATAAAAGAACTGAAATCGAGGAAGCATATGGAGCACAGGGAAAGGCATTGTCCGAGTCCGAGTCCGAGATGTTTGGTGCCCTTGCCGAGTGGTTATAAGGCTCCTGTTCAATGGCCTAAGAGCAGGGACATGGTGAGCTTGAGCTTGTTTGATACTACTACTACTACTACTTTTTATTTTTGGTAAGATATTTATTTTATTTTATTCTGGTTTATTGGTTTTTCTTAGGTTTTCTGTTAGTTGGATTAGTCACTGAAAATTTTTGAAATAATGTTTAATTTATAGATTTTTTTTATATTTTAATTTAGAAATTATAGTTCTGGTGATGTGAGCTTGAAAGTGATTTATAGAATAATAGAACTGAAAAATGAAAGTTTTGTGATAAAATTTGGTAACATCACTGGGTAGCTTTTGACTAATGGACTCGTTAGGATAAGTTTTGAAGAGCTAAATGACTTGAAAAATTGGATTTTAATAATACTGCTCTTAAAATATTTCGTTTCTCTGACGCATAGTTTGAATTAAGTGAATATAAGGCTGCTGAAGTACTTCTTTTATATATGTGACTGAGGAGTGAAATTCAAAGAATTGAAGTCTGATATTAAGGAACAGATTTTGGGAAGGTGGAAGCTGGGTGCTAAAACTTATAATATGAAAGACCTTTGTCATGCCTAAACATTTCTAATGCTGTTCTACTTGCTAAAAATGTGCATGATATGACCTATTCTTGCTTGTCCCCAGATATGGTATGACAATGTTCCTCATCCTAAGCTTGTGGAATACAAGAAAGAGCAGAATTGGGTGCGTAAATCTGGTGATTATTTCGTTTTCCCTGGAGGTGGTACACAATTTAAGAATGGGGTTACTAGCTATATTGATTTCATAAAAAAGGTATGCACTGGATTTTCCAATATTTCTGCAAATTGACACTTGAGCGCTGATTTGTTCATCAAATTTGGTCTGCACTTGGTTGAAGAGTAGACCCCCAAAAAACTTGTGTTACTTTCTGCTGAGCCTCTTTGCCTTCGTTTCCCTTCTTTTTTTTCTATAGACTTTACCGGCTATTCAATGGGGGAAGCACATTAGGGTCATTTTGGATGTTGGCTGCGGTGTTGCCAGCTTTGGTGGTTTTTTGCTGGACAAAGGTGTAATTACCATGTCATTTGCCCCAAAGGATGAACACGAAGCTCAGATACAGTTTGCTCTAGAGCGGGGAATTCCTGCTATACTTTCTGTCATTGGTACACAAAAGCTGACATTTCCAGACAATGCATATGATTTGATACATTGTGCACGATGCAGAGTTCATTGGGATGGGGATGGTATGATATCTTTTATTAACACCTTTCAGCATATGATTGACCATGTTGTTAATTTTATTTTTATTGTTTCAGTTTTCTTTTTTTAGCATATCATGGAATCATTGAGACTTTTTTGATACTTTTGAATGCAAAATGCAGGTGGGAAACCATTATTGGAGCTGAACAGGATTCTTAGGCCAGGAGGATACTTTATATGGTCTGCTACACCGGTTTATCGAGACGATGAGAGAGATCGTAATGTTTGGAAGTGTGAGGATAAATCTCTCTCTCTCTCCCGACCCAAAAAAGGGGGGGGGGGGGGGTACAAAAATGTCTTCTTTAAATTTTCCTTGTTAACTTGTTTTATCCTTGCTATCATTAGCCACCTACACTTATGTTTTCATTGTTTAATTAGTATAATCTGAATGTGCTAAGTTGATCTGATATTCTGGACTTATTTCAGCTATGGTGGCTTTGACGACGTCCATGTGCTGGAAAGTTGTGGCTAAAACTGTTGATTCAACTGGAATTGGGCTTGTAATATATCAAAAGCCTGCCTCGTATTCCTGTTACGAGCAACGCAAAGAAAAAAGTCCGCCCTTGTGTGATCAGAAAAATAACCAGAACATCTCATGGTAATTATTTAGGATTTATATCTACATCTTACATTGCACACTCAAAGACAAGCTTCAGCATATGCACAGATGTGCTATGTTATCTTCCACTTCTTATTTCTTGGCAAAGGTGATATAAATACTAAAATAATGTTGGCATATCTGGTGTTACCCTCTATTTATGTTGAAAATGCTTCTGATGATGTCAATTTGTTGTTACAGGTATGAGCCTCTTAGCTATTGTCTTTCCCGACTTCCAGCTGATAACATGGGTAACTTGCTCAGCTGGCCCAAACCATGGCCCCGAAGGCTTAGCAGTAAGCCTCCAAGCCTTCCATCTGAACCAGATGCTAAAGATATTTTCAATGAGGATTCGAAACATTGGGCAGCACTTGTATCAGATGTGTATCTTGATGGTCTGGCTATAAACTGGGCAAGCATAAGAAACGTGATGGATATGAATGCTGGTTATGGAGGGTAAGAAATATTTTCTTTATAAAAAAAAAGGTTGCTTGTTTCATTCTTGCATGTCTGCTAGTTTTAGACTTCTCTGTTGTTTTTTTTTTGTTGACTTTGTAATCTCAAATGTATTAATATTTAAATTTAAAAAATTATAGTAACAAATTATTTTGAACTTTCTCAGGTAAAGAATTCTCACAACTACTTTTGGAATTTGTGGTTTGCAGATTTGCTGCGGCACTTATTGAGCAACCACTCTGGGTGATGAATGTTGTACCTATTGATGCACAAGATACTTTGCCCATTATTTTTGACAGGGGGTTGATTGGAGTCTATCATGACTGGTGTGAGTCTTTTAATACTTACCCTCGAACGTATGATATACTGCATTCCAGTTTTCTCTTCGGAAACCTTAAAGAGAGGTATGCTGTTTTGATACCATAAAGTAATGATCTAACTATTTTTATGCTTTATCGCTAATTTATACTTCGAGCATTGAATAAATTACTAATAGATGACTAAAGCCAGTTACTAGGATTTATCCTTGAATCTGATCTAAGATTCTGCATCTATGTCAGATGTGACATTATAGATGTAGCTGTGGAAATGGATCGCATACTGAGACCCGGTGGATATCTCTTGGTCCAGGACACCATAGAAATGATTAAGAAGCTCAATCCGGTGCTGCGTTCACTTCACTGGTCAACAAGCCTTTATCAAGGCCAATTTCTTGTTGGTAAGAAGGGTTCTTGGCGTCCAAGTGATGACTAAACAAAAAAAACATGAACAGCTACCTAGGTTCGTCCACTCCAACTTTATTCTGAATTAGCATTACACCTTAACCAGTTGCAAGGAAAAAGGATGATCTCTTGGCTTCTGCAGCAAATTTCGAGTCACAACACTCCTATTTTACCTTTCTTTTGCCCCTAATTTCTTTCAGGAATATATTTTTTTCCCCTTCCGTTGCCATTTTGTTGTACAATCCTATAGAAAAGGATGAGAGCTTATAGCATGACATACAACAATCAGTCAATTCAAATATCTGAGTTTTGCTTGGCCATAAAAAAACAGGTCCAGTAGTGGTTTTGCACAGTTTGCTCAACTGCTCGAAAGGAAAAGCTACAGCATACGGTCGTGCCAAGTCCACATTATTTTTTCCTGAATTAAAATCCTGAAGCCCATAGATCCTGACAATTTCTGTGAATTCAATGAAGTTTCCAATGAAAGCTAGTACATCTCTTCGAATTATCCAGTACGTACGTTTCTGTCTTTGCTTTGATTATTTGATTCACTATATCAGTATTTGCCCATCTTTCTCTCTAGAAGTTTAGAGAAGCTTAGTATTAATAGGAATGTCGATGATATTTTATCATGGGATATCCTGCATTACTCAAACCGAATAGATAAAGATTAAAGAACCCTATAATTGGGTTCGGACAGGATTCGAGTATTAAAATTGTTACTCATCATGGGTTTGGATAGTGATTTTAAAAAACTCACTAGCCAAATTCAATTATAAGCAATAAATTTTAATATAAATTTTTGTTTTCTATATGTATATATTTTTTGTATAAATTTTTTATAATTAATGTAATATTTACTAAAATTCTTTAATTATCTTAATAATACTTTTAAATTATAATCTTTTTTATGAATTAACTTGAATTTATTAATTTATTTTTCATTAACAATATACATAAAAATTAATTTGAAATTTATTTTAATTGACGGATAGGAATATTTAATAAGTAATGTTTAAAATATTCGAATACAAATTCGGATAGTAATTAAAAAAATTAATCAAGTATTTATAGATATCCAGTTAGAATTCCTCAAAAAAATGCATTAAAATAATAAAAATTTGAATTGAAATATTTCAAAATTAACAAATACTTTATTGGTTTACATCCATGTTAGTAAATAAAATTTCAACGTTCATTTAGTAAAAAGGAGGAGAAATCTGGAATGCATAGAAAATTACTAGTGGAAAATACATAAGATGCTATTCACCATAACATTATAGAAGCATCGAAGCACAGAAGCTGAAGCTGACACAAATTCATACAGAAGAAATGTAATTTTGGAATGTTCGAAACAAATTTTGGTAATGCACAGAGACACTGGAAACAACTGAAACTACGTAGAAGCTGCACAAGAAAACGTTGTATTGTCACCGATAAGCTTGCCGTTGAATGCCAAAACAGTCCGGGAATAGCAACCGAACTCATCCCTGAAATTATATCTCTGCCAAGTGGTCGCTTCGCCGGACAGAACAGAATGATCCCTGACCTTCATCCACCCTTCCGAATCCTGCCTGTTGTAAACGATACGCTTGTAAACCCCATTGATTCGCCTCTCACTCAAAGCATGAGAAACGTTCGTGAACAGCAAATACTCATCCGCCTTGTGCGCCAATGGAACAGTGGAAGTAATCACAGTGAGAGGATACCTCCTTCGAGTAACAGCACGACCGATCAAATTACCGGAATCTGCTCTAATCCTTGAATCCCTCTTTGCCTTAACCCTCTGTTTCACAACCTTGTACGTTCCGTTGAAGTCGAACCTTATCAAATTTGTCACCCTGAACTCTTGCGAAACAATGGTGGTGAAGTTGCCAGCTTTGGACTTAACCCAACCGGCGAACTCACTTTTCCGCTTGGCTTTAATCCGAAATGACCCATCAAGCAATCTGAAAGCCTCCTGACGTTCGATGGTAAGAGCTGGGCTGTTATAAACAATGGATTTAGCTTTGACTCTGGAAGTTCCATGGTCCAACCAGATATGCAGATTCGCATTGACGAGCCAAAACGATATCGCATCGTCGACGCCTATACGAATCTCGTGAGATTTCCCATCTAATAACCATCCCAAAAATGGGGTCAAATCCAAGTCATAGCTAGGCAGTTTAAAATCCCCGATAGCCACGACCGGTTCCCAAAATAAAGGGTTGATCCCACCGGTGAAAACAACCGGAAAAACCACCTCCGACCCCACGAATTTACTGTCGATCGTCACGAAAACTTCCCTGAATGCGCCGTTCCCGCGCTCCGTAGTCAAGTTGTTTAACCGGATGTAAGAATTTGGCGGGTTCGAATACCAAAACTCATCGTTGCCATGAAACGACGCGTATAATTCCAAAACGACCTGAAGGGTATTCTTGGGAAATCGAACTTTCTTCATGTGAACGTCCGATTCACTCTTCACCCTGAACCAATGCCCTCTTTGTCCATCGTCGCAAATCGGGATTATCAAATCCGACGGCGTTTGGAATAACCCCATATCAGCAGTGCCGAGATTATAATTATTTTTATTCGGAGAAATAATCGACGGAATCCCAACTTCGTCAGGTGTAACGTTTTCTTTGTAAAATAGGAAGGAAACATGAACGTGGTAAACGCCGGTGTAAATGTCATTAACGACGTTTTCAAGCATCATGGTGGCGTTAATTTGGGATTTCGAGAGAAGAGAAGAGTACCTAGTGATATCCTTTCGAACTCTCCAGAAGATTCCGGTTTCCGTCGGCTCAGCCGTGCTGGTACGGAGGATCTCAGCGCCATCGAGCCAGATGGCGGCGATGCGGTCGTACTGTTCACCGGAGGAGGCGACATGTAGTTCGAGGACGACGCGTGGCCAAGGGGGAGGGCAATCGGAGGGAGGGGAGTATCGGGTGGAGAAAGGAGGGGAGTTGATGGTGTTGGCGTATGAATGGTGGATGACGGTGACGGAGCATGAGGGAGTCAGGTGATCGGACGGTAGAGGATTGGTCAGCTCGAAAAATTCCTGGACTTCTGGTTTTGGGGGTTTTAAAAGTTTAAGGAAATGATCAGGTGCGGTGAAGGTAGGCACTGTTCTGGTGAGGGAGAGAAAGAAGAGAATGAAGGCTGAGTAGTAGTAGTAGTAGTAGTACATTTTTTTTCCTTTGAAAATTTCAGTTTCTTTTGCATGTGTTTATGCTTTTGGTAGGCTTCTTTGTCAAGGCTTGAAGATGGCAATTTGCAAGGCCCACCAGTTCATCACTCTTTGGGAATTTTCTTTTTAAGTTAAAATTAAATAAAAATGAGGTAAAAGTATTACTTTATTTAATTCAGATTTTATATAATAAATAAATAAATAACTATACATTTTAAATATTATATATAAAAATAAAAAATTAAAAACAGTCAGTACCTTCGATCTACCCTTACAAAAAAACTATGCTAATAGATAATATACATAGATAAAAAACTAGAATTAATATTAATGAAGCTAAAATATTAAAAAATATTTGATTGTGATTGTCAATATACATCTTTAAATGTTTTGGTTGAGCGAAGTCTTAAAAGAATAAATCTCTATTTATTACTAACACATATCCTTGCAAGCTTGTCCTATTAGTAAAAGAAGCCACATGTTTTCCATTTTTATGTGTTATCTTATCTCTATTTGCTTTCCATTTTTAACGTGAAAGTACATATAAATAACCTTTAACTCAAATATTCGTATTATTAAAATTTTCATTTACGTTAAAATCCAACATTCCCCATCACATGCATAATTCCTAAGGCTATATGTATACATATTATCTTGTCCCTACAAGATCACATGTAAGCTTTAATCCAAACAATTGTCAGAAGAGAATCCCATAAACTTTCAAATCATCCTTCAACAACAAAGGATTCATTGCAATCACAAAATTTTTTGTTTGCAAATGGAAAATTTGTTGGAAATTTCAGAGCCTGAAGTTCGTATAAACTTCATACTCAACAGCAAATGCCGTTACAACCTGATGCTAAGATCCCTTTGCCCTGCTTTTCCGGTTGCTTTCAAGGTCCAAACTTCTTCTCCTCACAAATTTTTGGTCAATCCGCCGAGTGGACTAGTTCCCCCATTATCTCAAGTTGCTCTGCAAATCGTTCTTAAACCTCAAGACCAGATCCCACCCACTTTTCCTCGCTCTCATTCCGACCGTTTCCTCATCAGGACGGCCCTGTTCGACCTTGACTCCGGCGGGACAGCTCACTCCGATTCGGTCGACTCGTGCCTTTCAGCTCGGCCAACTCACGATATCAAGCTCAAGGTCGCCTTCGTGGGGCCCTTTCTTCTCCATCATGCTGTTAGTTGTGGGAATTTGGAGATTGTGAAGAAGATGATCAAGAGGCAGAAGTCGGTTTTGTATGATTTATCGACAAGAGAAGCTGAGTCACTCCTCCGAGTCGCGACGCAGTTGGCTAACTCGGAGGACATGGTGAATTTGCTGCTCGAGGCCGGTTTAAGGACAGCCTCACGTGGGGAAGAAGAAGATGGCCACGATGCGGGTTTTTATCAGCTGGATCCACGGTGGGAATCGAAAGGATGGACTGAGCTACACGTGGCAGTGGCCTTTGATCGAACGGAAGAACTCGTGGAGTTGTTAAGAAAGGGGAGACGCGAGCCGTTCGATTGGAGAGACAAGGAAGGGAGAACACCGTTGCATTTGGCGGCGAGCAAGGGGAATATCGAGTGTGCTAAGATATTGGTTGAATCGGGCGTGGATAAGAATGCAAAGAGCAAGGATGGGAGGACAGCACTGTTTAGGGCTGCAGCCAATGGGAACCGTCGGATGGTGGAAATGTTGATCGAGTTGGACGCGGACCCCACGATTCCTGATGATCGTGGCCGTTCAGCTTTTGATATCGCTCGTGATAAGGGACACGTAAGTTTTTTTGAGGCGTTACAATTTTGGCATTCAATTATTGGTATATGGAATGTTTGGCCCTAAAATATCCAAGCCAAAGGCATAGTGTTAATGAAGTTGCTAATGAAATTGAGTTTATGCCTATCCCCAAATTAAACGTATAAAATCTTAGAATATTAGGTTATTAACCATTATGCCAATGAAGTAGATTAACAAATAAAATAATATTACTATTACAATTAAAAATTGTAATTAAAAGTGATCGTGATCATAATTGTAATTATAGATCTTGTGTTTGCGATTGAGAACAAATTTATTGTAATCAAGATTTTTGATCAGAATTTTATGTCTTACTTGATATTGCATTTATGATTACTTTTGACTATTGCAATCAAACGTAACTCAATTGTAGATTAACCATTATCTTAATCATATTATTTAGTTTGTTATTACAATTATGATTAAAAATTGTAATTCAAAATAATAATGATCATGATTGTAATTGCAGGCCTTTACTTATTTTTACGATTGAGAATAAATTTATTGCAATCAAGATTTTTAATCAGAATTCCATGTCTTACTTGACATTGCATTTATGATTAAATTTGGCCATTGCAATCAAACATAGCTCAATCCTAATGCTAATATTGCTAGATGAGTTCTTACTTTCTTGTGCATCTTGGAAGTTCTATACCAAAGTGATTATCGATTTCTATGTGTTCATTATTCACAAAAGCTATCTTGCTTTTGCAATGGCCAGCCAAAGATCTGTGCCAAGAATGAACTGACAAGAACATGGCATGATCATGTAGGAAGAAATGGTGGAGATCATGGAACGTGGAGAGGAAGTACTGATGGCAGCAAGACGGGGAGACGCGACGCGGCTACAATCACTCTTGCAAAAAGGAGCCGCCACGAATTTTCAGGACCAATATGGACTCACCGCCCTGCATGCAGCGGCCATAAAAGGTCACAAGGACGTGGTTTCGCTGCTCATAGAATCGGGGTCGGACTTGGAACATCGGGACAACGAAGGCCACACGGCGTTGCATCTGGCAGTGGAGTGTGGCCACTTGGAAACAGTGGAGGCGTTGATTGAGAAAGGAGCTAATGCCAAGGCCAAGAACAAAAGAGGGGTCTCTCCTCTCTACATGGCTAAAGCTATGGGTTATGATGTTATCTCTCAGGTCCTTGTGCAAAGGGGAAATTACTCTTCTCTGCCTTCTGCCTCCTCATCTTCTTCCTCCCTTCCATCCATGTTATGACATTCATATTTTATAAATTTTTATTCAGTGTATTTAATTTACAACTCAAGCTTCTCTGCGGGTCTTGCTCTTTTGGACGTACTCTGTAAGAGGTCACTAGCCATCGAAGAAATGGGCAAAGAAAACGCACCGTTTTAGGATCAGTTGCTTGCGCCGTTACAAACGTAGCATCGAAAGTTTTCATGCACCTGGTTGTAAGATTAAGATTCCCCGATTACACCCCGTCGCATCATTTGAATTCAATTGCGAGCCCGCGCAAATCGCTTCTTTATATTCAGCTACGCACTAATGAAAACCCCTCTCTCTCTCAAACGAAAACAATAAAGTAAAGAAAACTCTCTCGCCCTCTCCCTCTCTCAGAAACTCCATTAACGAAAGCTCTGTTTCTTTGTTTTCTCAGTTTTTGTTTTCATTTCAAGTTTCAAAAACCGGAAAAGAAAAAAGAAAAATAAAATGCTTTACTCCAGAGAGTTCGTTGCTCGCAAAGCTTCTCTTGGATGAACATGGTGATCTCTCTCTTTTTCTTTCTTTTTTTGAAATTTATCTAAAAAAGAAGTAACGGTTACATCAAGAAAAAGCTCTCTCTCTCTCTCTCGATGAGAGATCGCCTTTAACGAAGCTCTGTTTCTTCGTTTTCTCAGTTTTTAGAGAGATCCTTGCTGGCAAAGCTTCTCTTGGCCAAACATGTAAGCTTTCTCCTTTTCTTTTTCTTTTTGTTAATTTTTATCCATTTTTAACTTCGGTTTTTTTTTTTGTTTGCCTTCACGATCTCGTAATATTTGTATTGTTTTGTTGAAATTTATCTGGAAAAGAAGTATCTCTCACATAAGGAAAAAGCTCTCTCTCTCTCTCTCGATGACAGATCGCCATTAACGAAGCTCCGTTTCCTTCTTTTGTCTTTTAAGTTTCAAAAACCGAAAAAAAAATAACAAAAGAATGCTGATCTGCTTCTTTTTCTTGTTTTATTTTTCCATACTAGACATAGTTTTAATTTTGTTTATAATCAGGAACTCATTGGTTTTCATGCATGAGTTTGCTCTATTTCTTTGAATTCGTTGAAAGTTCTCTTTAGAAAAAAGTTTCTGATTACATATTTGTCTGGATGATAAGTATTCCTATTACGCTTCATTATTTATCTGTTAAATCTCTGTGAAACGTAAATATTTGAAAATGAACTTTCGATTAGTTCTACTTTGAGATTCATTTTCACCTTTATTCGACGCCATTTTTGCTTGATTTTTCTTTAAAAAAGTAGATCTAATCTGTCTTTCTCTTTCATGCTCTGTTTTACTTTCCATTTATAGTTTATTTTCTTTTAAATGAGTAATTAAACGTTCTATTTTTTTTGTGAAAATAAAAAGTCCCCGCGCAAATTGATTGTCGTTTTTAGTTAACTGAAGGTCCGCTTGGCTTTCTGATATATTAGCTGGAGTAAATAAGTATTCTCTGTTGTTTTTCTTATTTAAGGTTGCTTTCTACTGAGCAGTCGAAGCTCGACCGAAGGAAGGCTAGCAAGCTCGACGTAGCTCAACTCTGGTTTCTATTTTTCCTTTTCAGTCATGCGATCTCTTTTTGTTGCCTTATTTTAATTTGTATTTTAAACGAGCTCAGATTCTTTTCTTTTTCCTTTGGAGAATTATATGTAACAGTGAAGAGATCCTCAACCCTCACGTTCCTAATGCTCTTCGATTCTCCTGCATCCTCATGGGTAAATCAAAATAAATACCAGTAATAATTTCTATTTTTCCTTTTTTTTAAAAAAAAAAAAACTTTCTAATTTTCTTGTTACTCTCGCGAGGTGGAGTTGTGATTCTCTACAAGAAAAAAGTGATGCTCCTTCATGGTAAATAAATTTTAAATCCTTATTTTTAAAAATTTTACTATTTACCGTTTTATTTTTGCTCTGGTTTTGATGCTCTGGCTTTGTTTAAACAGATGATGCTAATCGGCTTCTGGTGCCAACTTGGAAAGCACTACATAATTTCCTTTTCGTCTTTCTTAAGGTAAGTAATGTTTGCTCATACATACTCTCTCAAGGTTCGAATTCGAATATAAGATGGAAAGAACAAAAACCAAAAAAAAAAAAAAAAGAAATCAGAATGCAGCTATCTATCATTATGAATTTGTCTTGCACATGGCTTTGAGTCAAACCTCTGCAATGATTTTTGTTTAATTATCTCTAAGTCTCATTTGATTTTCAGTTCTTCGGACTTTAGATTTAATAAAATTTAATTAATCTAAGCTTGAAAACAAGAAAGCCTATAGGGAAAGAATAGGCCAGAACTCTTTCTTAATTAAAGTATAGCTAAAAATCCCACGTTTTCGAAAACATAATGGAATATAGTTTTCCCTTTGTAACGTGTACTTGAGCAAAAGCCAGCCAGAAACTGCATTTAGTTTCAACAACCAGAGTGTGTAAACTAGGTATTGTCTTTGAGATTCCAATGGAAAGCCACGTGACATAGAATATATGTTAAGTACTCCTTACATGGCAACCTGGAAATTTATTGTTCTTGTCCTGCTTGACAGCATTAACTACCTAACATTCGTGCAGGTAAGATGCTACTATACTACTAAACTAGTTGGAAAACATATACATTGGGCGTTACTTTCAAATTTATCTCCATTTGTCAACAGAGCTAGTAAAGATTTTAGGTAATGCCCTTCAATATTTTAACAAATGAAACTAAAGTGTCTAATTTCTTGAAAGTGATTGATATTATTTTGATGTTTGATTAATTTATTTATTGATTTTTTTATAAATATCGAGAATTATTTGTTTGCGATTGTAAATTTTACTTGTCGTAACATAATCCGCTAAAAAAAACATTGTAGTACTAGATAGCCTTGCAGTATAAGTTACAAAATTTGGTAAGTTGGTACCTATTTCCATTTCTTCCTTCTAACCTTTTTAGCACATGAAATTTCGTGATTTCTCAATTTAAAGATTAAAAAAAAAATTGTGCTTGCTTGTTTGGAATAATAAAATATTAACAATAAATATTTTAGGTGATGCCCTTCATTATTATAACAAATTAATAGTTGTAGTTTGATTAGCTTGTTTACTAAACCTTTTATAACTAAGGAAATTTTTTAATTATAATTATAATTTTGGGTTGTCATGTCAATATAATTTGGTAAGTTGTTACTCATTTGCATTTTCTCCTTCAAACATTTTAACGCATGAAATTTCATAATTTCTCGATTTAAAAAAAAAACAAACAAAAGTTTGTGCTTGCATGTTTGGGATAATAAGAATATTAACAAATTATTTACACAAATCCCAAATTATACCAGTGAAATAAAAATTACTAACTAAATAAATAACATAAAACTGACTATTTTTTCTTTGTTTTATTACTGTGATTTTTTGTTTTCCTAAGCTAGGGAAAGGAGTAGGTGATTCGAGGTTGACCGGGGCTGCAAGACGGGCACCTAATCAGACCATTAACGTTGCAAGCGGTGCAACTCCGGAACCCGGATTTTTCAGAGTAGATCTTACGGCTACCATTGCATTGACAACAGAGGACAAATCTCAGCCCTTCACATAAATCACAGGCGCTGGAGCCCACCACCAAAGGTATCCCACCTATCAGCTTCTTCAGTTCTCCACACTCATGTAGCTGTTTGATTTCCTCGGCCCCGCCAACGTACTTCCCACCAACGAAAACCGACGGCAGGGTAACATTCTTACGCCCGAATATCCCCTGCAGCTCGTCTAAGAAATTGGAATCCAACGACAAATCCCGTTCGTCGATCGGGACGCGGAGCCCTCCGAGGATCGATCTGACGACCCTGCAGTCCTCGAAGGTCTTGCGGACGACGCGGAGGCTGGTGAGGTAGACGACGACGCGCTGGTCGGCGTCGGGGGGTACGGCGACGGACGGTTGGGACGAAGGGGGAGCATGGCGGTGGTTTGCCCAGGCGCGGAGGACTGAGGTGGAGAGCTTGACGCGGTGGAAAATGGAGGGTCGTTTGGGGGATTGGGGATAGAAACGGGAGTCTTCTTCCTCTTTAAGGATATCGTTAATGTCTTTGAATGAGGAGAAAGAGAAATGGGAGGGTGATTTGGGCGTGGAGTTTCCCCTGCTTGGTGATCTTAGCCACTGAGGAAACATTACAGAGAGAGAGGGGGGGGAGGAAAGGATTCTTTTTGGCAGGGAAGGTGAGAAATGGTTGGGTGGTTTAAGGATATAAATAGGGTAATAAAATAAAAAAGGGGGGGTGTGGGGTTCTGAGTTGGAGTTAAATGGAATTTGGGCTATTAAGGAAACCCTAGAAGAGGGAGGGAGAGAGAGGAGGTGAGGCTGAGATTAAGGGCAGGGATTCAGAGTTACGGCATTTGGGGTAATAATGACTTCGTTTCTTATATAGTGCAGTAGAAGAAAATGGGTGAGTGATGGGGTGAAATTTTTTATATACTGCATTAGTTGCTTATAGTTGGGATGGCTTGTGACAAAAGAAATGAAGATATGGATCTGCCAGCTGTAAGTGTTTTTTTTTTTAATCTTCTATACACTAAATGGGAGACCAAAACCAGTCCAAAAAAAAAAAAAAATAGAGGCAAAACCAGAGGAGTTTATTTTTTTGAAAATTAAATTTTAATTTTTTTTAAAAAAAAACTGGTTAGGTAATCAGGAAAATGACTTTGGAAAGTTAATTTTTGTTATTTTTTGGTTTTAAGAAACTTTGGAAACTGTCTACCAAATTTGAGGAAAGGACGACAATTTCCTCGAGCACATTTGCAGCTTATTTTACTTTTAATTAACTTTCACATCTATTTTTTTCCTCAATTTTAGAGAAAGTAATCTATTATACAAACATTTTAATACAAATTTTAAAAAAATTATATAGAATAATAAAAATAATAATAATAATAATTTTATAAAATTTTAAAGTACAATCAAATATAAAGAGTACTGTTTTTATTGTTACTATTTTAATAGTATTATTAATATTATTACATTTACCACACTCTTATTACTATTAATATAATAATTATTAGAAATATTAATTCATATTGCAAATATTTTAAAAAAATCGTAATTATATAAAATATAATAGATTAAATATTATTTCAAAGATTAATAGTAATAAGGAATATTATTATTATTATTATTATTATTATTACCGAACATGAATTTATTGTATTTATATCAATATTAATATAATACTAATTAATATTTTCTTGATAATAAAGACTAATCAATATTAATAATATGAAATAATAATTTGTAAGAATTATAGGAATATGACAATTAAATCTTATGTGGTAAATAATAATATTCATTCCATTACGTTTTGTATAATTAATATTTTATTTTAAATAATTATTTTTTGAATTAATAAATAAATAATAAAACTTAATTTATTATCTTTTGTAGTATTATTTTATTTTCAATATTTACAATAAGAAATGATATTTCGATTATAATAAAATATAATTTATTATATTTTAGATCATTATTAAGTTATTTTAGGCATTTATAATATGAAATAATATTTAAATTCCAATAATATCTAATTTATTATATTTTAGAAAATTATTAATTTGTTTTAAATATTTATAACATTAAATTATATTTCAATACTAATAAAATGTAATTATTAAATTTTAGATAATTATTAATTTATTTTGAATATTTATAATATGAAATAATATTTAAATTATAATAAAATATAATTTATATTATTTTATATAATTACTAATTTGCTTTAAATACTTATAACATGAAATAATATCTCAATTATAATAATATCTAATTTATTATATTTTAGAAAATTATTAATTTATTTTAAATATTTATAACATGAAATTATATTTCAATACTAATGAAATCTAATTATTATATTTTAGATAATTATTAATTTACTTGAAATATTTATAATATGAAATAATATTTCAATTATAATAAAATCAAATTTATATTTTTTTGGTAAATTATTAATTTATTTTTAATATTTATTATATTTTAAACAATTATTCGTTTATTTTAAATATTTATGATATGAAATAATATTTCAATTATAATAAAATCTCATTTATTATATTTTAAATAATTATTAATAAATATTTATACGATGAAATAATATTTCAATTAAAATGAAATCTATTTTATTTTATTTTAGATAATTATTAATTTATTTTAAATATATATGATATGAAATTATATTTCAATTATAATAAAATATAATTTATTATATTTTGGATAAATTATTAATTTATTTTAATTATTTATGATATGAAATAATATTTCAATAGTAATAAACTCTAATTTACTATAGTTAGATAATTATTAATTTATTTTAAATATTTATTATATGAAATAATATTTAAATTATATTAAAATCTAATTTATTATATTTTAAATAATTGTGAATTTATTTTAAATATTTGTAAGATGAAATAATATTTAATAAAATGTAATTTATTTAAATTTGGATAATTACTAATTTATTTTAAATATTTATAAGATGAAATAATGTTATTTATATTTTTAATATAAATAAACAAAGTTTAATTATAATTGAAATATTTTTTCATATCATAAATATAATTTTTAATTTATTTTAAATATTTATCATATGAAATAATATTTCAATTATAATAAAATCTATTTTATTATATTTTAATTATATTTTCTATAATTTTTAATTTATTTTATTGTCTATAAATTTTAATTTATTATTTTGCATATCTTAATATCAATTTATTATTTTTTATAATTTTAGGTTTATTTTAAATATTTATAAAATTAATTTAATATTTCAGTAATAACTGAATCTAATTTATTATATCTTCTTTGATGATTAATTTTATTTTAAATATTTTAATATTATTTTATTATTCATTATTATACTGTCAATAAAGATTAATTTTTATTAATAACACGGAACATTAATATCTGAAAATGATAACAATAATCATTTTAAATATGATAATAATTCATAGTATTATTATTATTATTATTATTATTATTATTAAACACATGAGATTCATTCTTCGTATTCCTATTATTCTTATATATTTTTATTTCTTATTATTAATATTAATTAATCTTTACTAACAGTAAAATAATAAATTAATACTATATTAGTATTAAATTATATTATATGAATATTTATATGTGAGTAATTATTTGAAGTATTAATTCATTTTATGAATATATAAAAATATAATAATTTAAATGTTATTATAATGGATTAATCTTCAGTGATAAAGTAATAATCAATATTAGGTTTGTACTAAAATATTTTATGTCAACACTAATTAATGTTGATATATTAATCATTATAAACAATTTTTATTACGAATAAATTACATTTAAAAGTAAAATCATATTATATATTGTGAAAATAAAAATAATTGTAAAAGTCCAAGAAATATTAATCTATAACAACAATATCCACATTATAACATTATATAATTTTTTTAATAGTAGTAATATTTTATCTATTATTATAGTCATCTTTAAATCTTAGATAACATCACATTATATTTTATTATATATACTATACAATATTTAATACATTATCATTTTATATATTTTTTTATATACAACGCAATAGTATTATATATTTAATTATAAATAATTTTATATAATGATAATGCATTTAATTATGAAGCTTTGAATGTTACAATTATAATTTTGAAAAAACTAAAATATAATTCAAAACAGTAGTCAGTAACAAAAAATGTATTTAAAATAAATAAACTATGAACATAAGTATATAAAAAAAGTGTTTATTTTTTTAGAATTTTTAATTTTCAAATTTATTTTTTAATAAAATAATAATACTTATTTAATTTAATTAGTAATATATAAAATCTAATATATTGACAGAAAATCAAATACAAACTCAAAATGTAAAAATGAGATCGAAAGAGAAATCAAACTTGTAGACTCAAGTTGTGAACTATTTACTAAGAAATTAACAACACAAGTAGGCATAATCTTGTTTCCTCCCCTTTATATATTCTTTAACAAAAGAGAAAAAAACAAGGAAAGAAGAAGGTTCTAAAGCCAATTAAAAGAAGAAAATTAACATTCAAAGCGATGTTTCACTGGAAAAGAAAAGAGAGGAGCAACTAACTAATTGATCTTTTTCCTTTTGAAACCAGCAGTTAACTTACCTTTTGTAGCGTCACATCTTTGGTCCTTTAGAGATGAGAATGTCTCCAAAAGGCTCCCTTTGTTTCACTTTTAAGAAACCTTGAGAAGTAAGAACTGCAAAGCAAAAACAATATTCAGATGCTTATATTTGACACTTTCAAAAACCAATAGATCACATCTTTTTGCATATATATACCACAAGTCTGATAGAAGAGCTGAGCTGCTCCTTTTCGATTCAGTCCAGCTGCTAAGTTGTTCAGGGATTCTACTTGAGGGGCTCCTGGAGTTTCAAAGTGTGCTTTCATATACCTGCAAAGCCAATTAAAGATTAGGCTGAATCAGACAAAGTCAAAGGTTAATTTTTAAAAACTTTAAAAAAGGGGATGGATGTTAAGAACAAATACTTCCTGATGTTCTCAGTCATTATGTCAGGAGGATCATTCGCTGGAGCTTCCATTGTAAGTTGGGTTTCCACCAATAATTCTGTAAAAAAGAAAAATAAATATAGAAAAAGGAAATTCCAGTACTGATTATAGATGTTATGGCAAAATGGAAGTTGATGAGTCCATTTACCTTGATCCGGTGTCAGGGCTTTTGGTCCTGGACTTGATAACTTGTAGTCAATGTCAGCTTCCTGAAACACTTCAACCACTGGGTCAAGGCTGCCAGTACTGTTCTTCGAAGTCGACGGCACAATATTCTTCTTGGACCCAACCCTTTAAGTTAATCACAAGCACATTGCTCATCTCCTGAATGGAAATTTTGTCTACCTTCTAATTTATTTTGGAACATGGATTTTTTACTTACCTTCCAATATTTACTTCTAAGTTATTTGTGGGGATTCCATCTCCGGATACCGAGCTCCCGGTGTATCTTGCTGCATCTCCTGCAAAATGCACATGAAGCTTAGCTAATACACTGTGTCTCCAAACAGAAGAAAAGAGAGATGATGTTTCATACCAGAATTTCCAGGGGTGACAAACTGATTGGTCTCCAATGGCGTCACCTTATTTACCACACTCGTTCGCTGTAACTCTATGGTAGCAGCAAGAGAAGGGGAACCAACTCCGCTGTGAAGATCTTCAAAAGGCTTCACATTCCAAATTGGATTAGGCCACAGGGGTACAAATGTATTTCAGGGAAGCAAACTAAAAGACCTGGTTCCGAGACTTACATAATCCATTGGTTTATCATACTGTACTCTATCCGGAGGAGATGATTGGGGTGCTCGTGGTTGTGAGGTCCTCACTGTGTACAGTATAAATATAGATTAACTTCCCTCCATTATATCCACAAGAACTTAAGAAGCAAGAAGCTGTGAGTTCTAACCAGTGGGTGAGTCATTGCGAGGTTGAGTGCCTTTCTTCCAGAGATCCAACAGTGGTGCTGGGTAAGGGATGTCTTGATCTCCTTTCGCAAACGTATCATCCATTAGTACAGTAGATGGGAGCTCCATGAGCTCAGCTATCTTCAAAGTAGACAGGATATTTGTGCGCCCCTGCATCATTTATAGCATAAAAACCTTACGTTACATAAGTGATTCTTGAAATGATTGTTTTCTTGGTATAAAACGCTTCTGATATGTGTGGTTCAGAATAATGTGTAACAAATATTTGCTCATGGGGCAAGTTTAGTGGCTAAGTGATCTTGGTATGCAACATAATTATGCACAACATGAATAGGATAAATTGCAAATATGCAGGGCATACCCTTTTCCTCCCTCGTCTTGATACAATATCTGAAGTGTCATGAAGCCAGGATAGGTACACATGGTTTGGAAGTGTAATTTGTTCCTCATCTATGGTAATTCCTTTGGCTTTTCTCGCTTTTCGTCTTACTGGCCCTGGCCTCTGTTGGTCCTGCTTTCTCAAGGAGAATAAAATTAGCGAAGACTGTATTTTCCATCTGATTCTTTGCAAAACTGTTGGTAAAAATCATTAATGTTTACTCTGGCTTCTTGGTTTTTATTAAGTTGTTGATCCAAGTGGTTCTCTGGATGCTGCTCTTGGGTTTCTTCATCTGCAGGAGATTAGCATGAATATCAAGCTCACTCTCATTCCTAGTTTTTCTAAAGTGGAAAATAACTGAAATGACACAAAAAGATCACTGATATTAGGAAAACTTTCAGTTATATATAAATTTATGCACAGGAAAGCTTTCAAAACTTGTTTGGTCAGAAAATTCATGTTGAACAGCAATTATTTATGACAATGTTTGCATACTTGGATCTAAAATCAATACGAATGGTTCATTTACAAATATTATTCGGCAGGACTGCGAAAATGGTTTAAAAATTAAGTGAAAGCTTCATATCTTTTTCCAGATTTCTTAAATCTTTCCCTTAAACGATCAAAAACTGCAGACATGGTTTAAGGTTGCACTATTCTTGACCATCTAAGGCATTACAGTACTCTTACCTCTTTGAGGCCCATCTTGCTGGGCTGGAGAAGGAATGGGAGTAGTTGGTATCTCTATATACTCTTCTAAATTGACGTTCAGTTGCGTCTCCCCAGGACCTTCTTCAAATCTGTCACAGCAGTTAGAAAAATTGAGAGAATTATTCAGTCCACAGACACCCTTGTGAATTCTTAACTAAAACCTCTGCCAGCTACAGATGCGCACCCCCATGGAACTAAGCTTTTAAAGTTACCTTTCAAATTGATCATGAATGTGTGTATTAGGATGAAATGAATCGAATAAGGTGATGTCGTTATCATCAGCTGTAAGAAAGAAAGCGAGAGTGGTCGAACATGCAGCATAACATTAAATATGATTCTCAGCTTGATGTACATGTTTGAAATGACCATCTAGCAGAAAAGTTCAGGGGTGAAAAAAAAAACCTTGATGGTGGTCATGGGTGAGATTATCCTCCATGGGATCATTGGTAAAATAGTATTCATCAACTTGGTCAAGTCGCTGTACATCATCAAAGGTAACAAAATATTAGTCCCGGAATGGAATTGTAAATGATTCTGATAACTGCTTTCTGTCAGTAATTGTAACAGACTTTTCTTCCACCGGCATCTAATAAGAATAGTACCTTTCTCGGCCTTTAGGCTAAAAATCGAGGCATCTAATAAGAATATGTTTCAATTATAAGTTGTTCCTTCTCAGGGGAACTGATTTTCCCTTAACAATTCACTCACATAATTTTGATAATGATCAAGGGTGAACAGATTAAAAACATGAAGACTCAACATGTTGGGTCACAGTGGAATTGGCCAAAGATAGGAAGAGGTGAACCAAAATAACTGAAACAAATGCACGAACTGTAAAAAATGGAAAACAATAGCTGCAGGTCTGTGCCCCCAAAAAGGAAGAAATCGAGTAGAAGAACAAAAGGTGATAAAATGAGAAAAAGTCCACACTTATTATTAGCATTGCATGCTAATGTATAGGACACACTTAGATTTGAAAAAGTCCACACTTAGTTACATTTTCAGGCTTCCCCCGAGCCAACCCAATTAGCATCCAAAGCCCCAATGAAACGAGTCACCAGGCCTAGTAACAAATTTTGGAAAAAAAGAATAAATTTAGTTAAAACACCATGAATGAGGATAAGGTTATTTTACCATATTTCAATATCTCAAGTAATATAGCCAATTTACCACTTTATTTTTGAAAAACCAAATAACAGAAATGATAATAAATCCATCAAACCTCTCTCCAGCAGGGGCTGGGGAAAATATTAATTAACCATCATATTTTAAACTGTCCAAACCTAATGGCAGCGTAAAACACACATTATTAACAGTTTTTTTTTTTAATTGCTTCTTCCATCAAATAAAATATCCTTACCTTAAAGAGTTTATATTATGAAAAATTTACCATGTTAAGATTGTTCTGTTGAAACCGCATGGAGGTTTCTTCATCTTCAGGTTCTCCAACATTAGTGTCTTCATTTTCAGGTAGCGTAATGGTTTTTCTCCTGCACACAATGGAGACAATGAGACAGAATAACACCAAAACCAAATCTTTTCAAATGTTTTCAACTTTAATTTGACAGAAAAGAGATTTTGCCCGGCTTTTGTTCTTCTTTTGGGGAGTAGAGTTGGCTCGTCCATCGCCTTCCATGCATTTCTTAGTTCAACCTCAAACACACCAAAAAAAGAAAATCAAAGGTGATTAGCAAAAACAGTTAATCAACAGAAACGAATTTACTAATTGAAGAAGAAAATTACAGAACAAAAAAAAAAAGATGAAAAGGAAATTATCCAGTGCTTTCCAAGTTGGTACCAGAAGCCGATTAGCATCATCTGTTAAACATAAAACTACAGAATCAAAACCACAGTAAAATAAAACGGTAAATAGTCAAATATTTTGAAAAATGAGGGTCCAAAATTTGTTTACCATGAAGGAGCATCACTTTTTTCTCATAGAGAATCACAACTCCACCTTGAGAGAATAAAGAGAAAATTAGTGAAATTACTAGAACCGAGTTTGAAATTCAGAAAACTATTTAAAAAAATATGAAAAAATAGAAACTAATACTAATATTTATTTTGTTTTACCCATGAGAATGCTGGAGAGTCGAAGAGCTATAGGAACCGGAGGATATAGAATCTCTTCACTGTTAAATACACTCGAGAGGAAAAAGGAATCTGAGTTCGTCTAAAATACAAGCTAAGGCAACCAAGAAGAAATCGCAATGACTGAAAAGGAAAATAGAAACCAGAGCTGAGCTACGTCGAGCTTGCTAGCCTTTCTTCGGTCGAGCTTCGACTGCTTAGTCCCAAGCAACCTTAATAAACAAAGAGCCAAAATAAGAAAAAACAACAGAGAATAGTTATTTATTCCAGCTTATATAACAGAAAGCCAAACGGAGCTTTAATTAACAAAAAGTTCACTAAAAATGAACGTTTAATTAAAAAAAACTAAAAAGAAAATTTATCAAACTAGTAATGGAAAGTAAAACAGAGCATAAAAAGAAAAAGAGAGATTAGATCTACTTTAACAAAGAAAATCAATCAAAAATGGCGTCGAATAAAGGTGAAAATAAATCGCAAAGTAGAGCTAGTTGACAGTTCATTGTCAAATATTTACGTTTTACAGAGATTTAACAGATAAATAATGAAACGTAAAAGGAATACTTAACATCCAGACCGAAATGTAATTAGAAACTTCTTTTTCTGAGAGAACTTTTGAAGAATTCAAATAAACAGAACAAATTCATGCATGAAAACAAATGAGC